>NC_052547.1:1642264-1899764 GCF_016699485.2 Gallus gallus
CACTCGTCTAGTTTGTCTACCTGGCATGGTTGTGAGCAGATGATATAAAGGTCAAGCTGACGTGGCAGTTCGGGGGATGTGTTCTCATGCAGGCACCTATCTGCTTTGGCTAGAGCAGATCACATGCTCTAATATCTCAAACTCACTGTTTTCCCTTAACTCTGCAATTCCACTATTCATACCCTCAATTACACTTCCATGTACCATTAACAATTGCACTTCCATATACCATTAACAATTACACTCCCATATAGCATTAAAATAGCTTGTCCCACTCCCTTGAAAACCCACAAATCAAATACAGTTCTTTAGTTTCCAGAAATACCCAGTACTTGGTCTCATGATAAGGACACTCAAACAGAAAACTGATCCCATTGCTTCATTTATGTTCCCAGTTTCTTTTTCAATATCCCCCCTGGCTCACCAGCAACCTCTCTCCTGTGAACCAAAATACAACCCAGGGGATCTTTTCGGTATCTCTTTAGACATCCCTTGTCCCATAACAGCTTCTTAGCTAACACTTTCACTGCATAAACATGTGGTGACTACAGCCAGTACAATTTACCATTTGAATCCTTCTCTCCTCCTCCCTCCAGGTCCCAGCCTTCCCTCTGTGTTGTTTCCCACTGTTGCATAGCTGCCCACCTAATCACATCTCTTTCTTCTCCAGTAAACAACATACTCATGATAGACATAATTCCCATCCATGAGTAGAAATTAGGCCCTAGAAATGGATCTAATTACTACCCTTAAGGGATCCTCAATTAAGGAATTCATTTCTTTCTTGAAATTCCTAGCCTTTCTGCTAGTAAAAAGGGGGAGGGCATTAACATCCTGCGTAAATTGTTCCAATTCCCTCAGTAATTCAGAATGTGTACTCTCTCTAGGACCCTGCATGGGATCAGCAGCACGGCCACTCCCAGCCTTTGCAGAGATTGTTGCGGCTTGAATTCTTTCAAACTTTAAGGATGGGGGAGGGGGGGAAAGGCAAGTTATCTAAGTGATTCAATTTACGATCTTCCCGCTTCTCTCCTTTTTATTTTCAACTTTGACTCCTTGTGAGGATCTGTTTTACTTCCTGCATCCATTCCTACATACTGATGTGTCCAAGAAACAAAGACTGTCTCCCAATGATACAGCTGTTATGCACCAAAAGTGACATCAGAGACGTGTACAGAGAGATGGGAGAGTGAAACCATCCTCAGCCGTGGGTGCATCCAGAAGTGACATCAGACAGAAAGCAGGGAACACCACACTGAGATTCCGTGGCTCTTTGAGGGCATGGTGCATAAAAAGACATGGTTCTGAGAGACAACAAGGAGCTGCTGCCTAGTTTTGTGCAGACACAAGTACAGCAGCACTGGGAAGGGGCATCTGAGAGGTTCGCCCACAGCAGCACTGGCACGAGGTTGGTGGTGACGGTGTCTCTCATTGTGGGTGCGTCTTCTGCTTCCAGAGGACAAAGTGGTCAGCTCTGCTGCAGACCCAGTGTCTGTGTAGGTGGCACAGGGATGAGCTGATCCTGTCCCCTTTCAGGTACGTACATTGGCCTCCACCTCACAGCTCGAGTCTATGCTCAAGAGGGAAGAGAATGGGAAAGGTGCCCCAGTGCACTGAGAAAAGCTGGGGCTACCTCTCCTGGGGAAGGGCAGAAGGGCTCAGGGTGCAGCACTAGGGAGCTGAGCAGTCCAGGGGAAACCATGGCTGTGGCACCCGGAGAAGGTCCCCATCCCAAAGAGAGCCCGTGGGAAATCCTGGCCCAGACAGCTGGACAGACTGACCAGTTGGTGAAGGCTGTGCCATCGCTCCACATCCACTGGGTGTCCTCTTCTTCACTGTGCAGCCCAATCCAACAGTTTGCCAGGCCCTGGAAGCGCATCATGAAATCCTTTAAAAGAATCAAGTGTTGAATGTTAGGAGGTTTTAGCATTATTCCCACCCATACTGCTTGGAAACGTTCTGCATATGTAGTACAAGTTATGTATATAAACTGAAGATCTTTTGTGTAAGTTATGTAAGAATGTCTGCTTCCTATCACTGCAACTTGAGCCTTAGAGAGTTTCCTGATCAACCGTCTTATGGTATCACATGGATGTTAGGAGAGCTTAATAAGCTTGCTCAATCATCTTTACCCCCAAAAGAGACAGAGGAGAGTCTTCTGCTTTCTGTTTTAGAATAAAGGGAGAGTCCACTGAGGCATACCCCTGTAGGGTCTGTCAAAGTACACGGGGATACAGCCCCTCTTTTATCTGTGTTCCCCAATGCTGGTGAGCTCTTCCCCATTTCCCCATTGGTGTGAAGCCGAGAAAACCAACAAATTAGCTTGACACAACAATGAGTTATGTCAGGCAGGTATTCCCTTCACTACAGTGCTGGGTGCATGGAGGATCACTCCCACCAAACACGCACACCAAGAGAAGCAGCAACTACATATTTAAAGGCACAGTGTATATGTATTCATTACATTCCAAGGACATAGGCAATGGACAGAAATTCCAAGAAATGATTAACATCTCTGGTGGTCATGTGATTCATCCTTGCTGTAAATTTCCAACTCTTCTAAGGGGTGTAGCTTCAACCAGTTCTCATGGGTATTGCATTATGCTGAGGCATCTGTTTTGTCTGTCCTATCTTCAATAATAGGATATCTATCCTACTTTCTTATCATTATTTAATAGTGAGCTTCCATGGAGTATGTACTCTAGTCTTGGGCTTGCATGTGTACATCACCTGTCCTTCAGCTTAAGTTCGCTCAAGTTATGTGAAAAGAGCTGTTTTCACAATATAGAAAAGCTGTTCTCATGATTCAATCCCCCCTTTTCTATGTGCAAGGGAAATTCTTTTGCCTAGAACACACTGTTATCCATCAATGTCTTCCTAAAGTATTTTCCCTTTTCCACCTGGAGGTTCGCATGATATCTCTTCCAGGTGATGTAATAATCTAGACCTTTTCAACAACACCAGAGAGAGCACTGCACACATATACAGGTTAACACTATGAGTATAATTAGTACAAATAACACTGCAACCAGTTGCTTTAGCCAGGCAAAGTTAGGGAGCCAGTTAGTGAGCTTATTCCATATGTTCGTAAATCCAAATGAAGTGTCATCTAAGGAGACTTGGTGTAGCACTTTGACTTGTTCCCAAATTGCCTGCAGATAAGTTTCTACCCATTGATTTTGGTCCACATAAGCACAACAACTCTGGTTAATTATTATACAAACTCCTCCTTCCTTTGCTGTAAGGAGATCTAGAGCCATTCTATTCTGTAAGACTACTTTACTCAGAGAATAAATCACTGTTTGCCAACCCTGGATGGCATCCAAAGTTAAGTTCTCAATTCTCTCCATAGTGGCTAATGCATTAGCTATTGCTTTTTCCAGTTCACTGACTCTTAGTGCTGGAATTAGCCACCAAACAAAGCTATGGAATCCTGAAGGTCTATGGACTTGGATTATTCCAAGTGGAATCATATAGTGGATTATTCCCTCTTTTAATTTGTAGCGATGTGGTTCTTAAGACCCCTCATGAGGGCTCTGTTCTAGTACACATACTTGTCTGAGACATCAGATAACCCACCATGCATGTCCCAGTCCAATTCAGTGGGGGTTATTTTACATGCATATCCGTCTCTACACAGCCACCAATATCCAAAAGGAAACTTATATGGTTTTTGCATGTGCTTCATCAGTGCAGTCCCCATTCCCACTATAGCTAGTATGTCTTTATCCCTGAACCATGCTGTAGTGCTATTGGTCCTACAATCACATTTGCTACATTCCTGCCATCTGGCCATGTCATTTTCTCCAGTTGTCATCCCAGGATTGCCATATTCCCAGCTATACCCTAAGCCTGACAGATTCCTCCATCCAACATTAATAGGGTTTGCACTGTCATTATTCCTGTCTATAAAAATGGGCCAGGTATTATTAATGACTAATAGGTAAAATTTTGGACCTAATTTATGCTGATTTTCTTCCCCATGTTTACAATTTCCTCCATCTTTTGCCATCTGATTTATTAGCCAATCTGGTATTGTTCAATTTATACTGCAACTACTCCGTAAACTGGCACCCTTCCTTCCCCTCTGGAGAGGGCTGAACATACCCAACAATCTGAAACATTCAAAGCTTGAGTAAAGTTTTCAGTTAACATTATCTATATATATTCTGGCCAATCTAAAGCAAACATCACAAGTATACAAGATAGACAAAAACTAACTGTTCTGTTTTCTTATCGTAAGTTTCAAAGGTCCCTTCTGGGTAGAGGTCCACTGGGTGCTTGAAGCCTTCTTGATCCTGGAGTAGTGGATCCACAAACGTACCTCCCTGGTCTTCACTGCAGTATGGGTGGTGACTAAAATTTGGTAAGGTCCTTTCCATTTCTCTTCCAGTGGATCACCTGAAAAACTTTTGATGTATACCCAATCCCCCATATTAGTAGAATAGATTGGATGATCTAATCCCTTGCCTCAAGTAGATAACACTCTTTTATTTATTTTCTGTAACTGGTGTCCCAAGACTTGTGCATATTGTCTTATTTCACCCTATCCTAGTTGCTTTAGATCCCCCTGTTCAGTTATTTTTTAGGGCCTACCATATAGGATTTTGAAAGGGCTTAATCCTTCCTTACTCCAAGATTTGACTCTTGGAGTAAGAGTCAAATCTATCCATAGGAGAGCCATAGGAAGAGCTTGGTACCAGTGGAGACTAGTCTCTTAACATATTTTGGCTATCTGTTGCTTAAGTAGATGGTACATCTTTTCAACCTGACTGCTTCCTTGGGGCCTATAATGGGTGTGCAGTTGCCAATCAATTCCCAGGAGTTTGCTAATCTGTTGTACTACCTTTTCCCCCCCAAAAAATGTGTGCCCCTATCTGATGATATCACATCAGGCACCCCAAGCCTAGGTATTATTTCATTCAATAATACCTCTGTAACTTCTCTTGCTTTATTTGTTCTTTGAGGAAAAACCTTGGGCCACCCAGAAAAAAATATCTGTTAAAATCAACAAGAATTGATACCCCAATCAGGGAAGTTCTGAAAAATCTATCTGCCATTGTTGACCAGGTAAATTTCTTTTTCCTATGGTTCCTAATTGCAGCTTAGTTACTATATTTGGATTGTTTTTTAAATGTACTTCACACTGTCTTGTTACTTAGCTGGCGACAGTGTACAAGTTTCGGCAAACCATTTTCTCCATTAAGTATTTATGAAAAGGTTCTATTCCTCAGTGAGCTGCATTATGCTCCTGTTTTATAATGAGCCATGCAAGCTGATACAGAATTATCAGCTTTCCATCTGGTGTGTAAAACCAACCCTCATTTTCTTTTTCCTCTAGATCTTGTACCAACTTATGATCTTCCTATGAATACACAGGTTTTACCTCATTTAATAGGCTACTTGCTCTCTTTTGTGGAACTAGAGATAGTTCTAATGCTATTTGTTCTGCCGTCCTTTTTGCCGCTTGATCTGCCAAATTATTTCCCCGTTCTTGTGAGGTGTTACCTTTCTGATGACTTATGCAGTGCATTATTGTGATTTTTTGTGGTTTCTTGACTGCTTCTAACAACTTCAGAATCTCAGGAACATGTTTGATTCCTTTCTCTTGAGTTGTTAACAGCCCTCTATCTTTCCATATATTCCCATGAGCGTGTAAAATGCCAAAGGCATTCTTAGAATCAATCCAGATATCAGCTCTTTTACCTTTAGCCAGCTCAAGGTCTCTCGTCAAAGCAATAATTTCTGCCTTCTGTGCTGATGTCCCAGTCAGTAAAAGGTGCGCTTCTGTTATGTCCTGATGAGTGGTAAAAGCATACCCGACTTTGTGCTGACCTTGACATATAAAGCTGCTCCCATCCACAAACCAGGTCACTTCTGTGTCTTCCAAGGGCTGGCCTTTTAGGTTCTGGTGGTTGAAGTATACTTCTTCAGTTGTCTGCAGACAATCTCACACTATGGGTTCAGTTGTATTGCCACTGAGGAAGGAAGCTGGATTTACAGTGTTAGCTGTCATTATCATTACATTATCCTGTTCAACCAGGATTGCCTGATATTTTAGGAATCAGGAGGATGACAGCCAACAGTGCCTTTTTTTTTTTTCCCCCTAAAACTGTGGTAACTGTATGTAATACAAATACAGTTATTCTTTGCCCCATAGTAAATTTCCATTCTTCTTGTACATTTAGGATTACTGCTGCTACTGCTCTCAAGCAGGCAGGCCAGCCCTAGCTTACCTCATCCAGTTGTTTAGGGAAATAAGCTACTGCCCTTCTGTATGGCCCTAGTTCCTGCACCAGGACTCCCATAGCTATTCCTTGTTTTTCATGTGAAAATAAAAGAAATGGCCTGATCACATCTGGGAGTCCCAGGGCCAGGGCCTCCATCAGTCTCTGCTTTAATTCCCAGAATGCCCTTTTAGCTTCTCCATTCCAAGTTAATTTTGCTGTATTTTCCTTCAGCAGCTAGTATAACAGTTTGACTAATAGCCCATAATTATGAATCCATAATTGGCACCATCCTGTCATTCCTAAGAAAGTCCGCAAGTCCTTTGCTGTGATGGGCTTGGGAGTTCTACATATTGCTTGCTTTCTCTCTTTTCCTAGTTCATGCTGTCCTCCTGACAGTGCGAAACCTAAACAGGTTACTTGGGTCTGTACTATTTGGGCCTTCTGCTGAGATACTCTGTATCCCCTTAGCCCCAGGAAGTTGAGTAGGCTTACTGTCCATTGATAGCATTCCTCTTTATTCTCCATTGC
Source organism: Gallus gallus (assembly GCF_016699485.2). NCBI lineage: Eukaryota > Metazoa > Chordata > Aves > Galliformes > Phasianidae > Gallus > Gallus gallus. Next base: position 1,649,023 of record NC_052547.1, read on the forward strand.
AATCAGGAGACCAACTACATACTGGAGCAGAATTCTGTTGCTAGAGGGAGGGTCCAACTCCTCCAATTCCTTGGCTAGCTTGATTTCCAAAAACTGTGGGGATGTTCTTAAATCCCTGGGGTAACACTGTCCAGGTTAACTGAATTCTTCTTCCCAAATCTGGGAAGAACTGTTTTCACAATACAGAAAAGCTGTTCTCATGATTCAGGTGGAAGTATTTGGGGTTCACATTCTTCAGCCATCCTCCCTGTAGGTACCTCTCTTCATTTTCTTTGTTAATACATACTTCGAAATCTGGGTTCAGAGTTTGTTGTTTTGCCAACTAGAACTATATTTCAATCCTGTAAAGTCTATCTCTCTTTGTTCTGCCCAGCAAATCAGATATACATGCAGGTGATAAGCTAGCATGCCCTGCCATATCCTCGCAAGAAAAGTTTGTTTAACCAGATCTCTGTGACCAAAATTCTTCTTCTCAGCTTTTTCTTTATGTTGTTTTACAGGGACCCCCTGTCCTTCTTTTGTTCTTCCTATATTTTATTTTGCAAGAACACTTGATTCCTGTTTATCTATTATATATATTATTATATATAATGCTATTATATACTATATAATATATAATTATTCTAGATATGTCCCCAAATTACATACAGAATAAATAACTTATCATTGACTTGGCTGAGTGGCTTACAGTGAAGTTTCACAGTGATATCCGCTTTATTATTAATCCATTCCCAGAGGCTCTCAGCCACATTATTGCCAAAAGCAAGCTCCATGCATTCCAGCCCAACATTACCTACAGCAACACCATCCCATCTCACCTGCCCTGCCTATCTGTCCTGGAGAGCCCAAAGCTATCCAGTACACATATGATAGAACACTTCACATCACACTTCACTTAGGTAGTTGATGTTGTCGCTCCAGGACCAAGCTAAAGATTCTCTTGCTTAAGATTCTCAAGCACTTCTTGCTTACACATCCTAATGTGAGTATTGCTATAGAGACGTTTACAGTCTGCTCCAATGTGCCCAACTCCAGGTGGAGCAGATCCAAGTGCCTCATCAGCATGCCATGCCTCCGAATTTGGATGGATGCCAAGACCAAAAAGAAATGAAGATGGAGACCTGGAAAGCTGCTTGTTCACTGTTGAACTCTGTCTGTGAGGCTGCACCAGCTCTGGGCTGTGCAGAGCTCGCGTGTTACACAGAGGGCATACATTTCTGCTGGGTGAATACAACTGCTGGTTGAACTGGCTGAGTGACAAAGCCCTCCCTGCACACCCTCCCGTGCAAGTTTGCGTTAGGAAGGGAGATGGGGCTGTGTGCCAAACTGGCCTTCCCCCAGAAGCATGCAGGGACCTGGAGTCAGACCTTCTTGCACCTTTCCCTGTCCTACCACGCTTCATAGGAAAGTAGGGCCAGAACACAGTGAAAACAAAAGCTCCAGGACAACTCAGCTAGTTTACTCTCCTTCCTCACTTTTCCCCTTTTACACCCCACAGAAAGGCCATTAGCCACACAAGGGATGCAATGATCAGGTGTATGAGGAGCTGAGCAAACCAAGCTTAACTTCCAAGGCTGATCTCTTCCACATGACTTGTCTGATGTCTAACACAAGGATGAAGGGATTGGCTGGTTCTCTGTGAAAGCTTGCAGGTAGGATGACCTCTTCTGCTTGCAGGTCATTTTTAGTCAATCTCCAAGAGACATTCTACTGTTCTCCTGACCTTTATATCTGAATCATCAGTGGACTCCAAAATTACTGACAGGAACACATGCACACAGAACATCCCTACACAGCTGGACTTCCTTAAGAAATGGCTTCAAAAAGCTGCTTGCAGGAAGAGCAGAAGAGAAAACTGGGCATGGGGAGAGATCTTCTTCTATTAACAGGAAAAGAGACCATCAGAAGGTCCTGGATGTAAGTCCCTTTTCCAGAGAGGGTGCCAGTGATGCCACCTCTTTTCCTTACACTTCCTGTGTGGTGAGAAGTGTTGCAGGGCCTACATCTCATATGAATTAGCCAATATCTAATGATGCACTTCTGGTGCCTCACAAGGTTTGAGCCATGGCAAAATCTCTTCTTGTAGGCAGCACAAGCAGAAAGGTGTTTCTGATCCCCCTGCCCACAGCCTGAGAGTTTCTGGTGGCTGTGCCACATCCCACTCTGGAGTCTCCTTTGCATGTCCTCTCAACACCCTACCCCCAGCAGGAAAAGAGCAATATACATAATTCCCATGCCAGAAAAGAAGGGGGAGCAGGAATTTACTTTGGCCCCAAACACCAAGAACAGATCTAAGTCCAAGAAGGGAACTACAGATCATCCAAAGCATGGGAAAACTTAGATATGCTCTTCTGGAGACAAAAACAGCAGCTGGCTCGCCCAAATGAGCCCAAGTAAAAATGTGAGCATTTCCTCTGAGCACTTGAGTGGGAATCATGACCCTTAAGCATATAACACATGCACCACTGCCTGCTGGACACGCAGTGCAACTCTCAAGTATCTCTGGCTGAGACACAGTTTCTTCCCAGTTAGTGCTCTCTTCCATTCCCCAGGGGTCAAAACTCAGGAGAGGAGGCTTGCTAATTCAGGGGGCTTTGAAGCAGGATTTCACGGAGGGAACTTCAAATCTCTATGTCACTGCCATTCTGTCTTGGCTTAGTGACAGCAGTAAAATGCCACCAAGCAGAAATTCTACTAGTAATGGAGTGCGGAACTGGAGAAGTCAGGAAAGCAGAATATGATTTTTATCAGTGATAACCAGAACAAGGAAGGGAACAGGAGGGGTTGGATCTGTCCTGCAACCGAGGTCGGGTATGCAAACATGGACAGGGTTTGTATTTCCCTGTTCTCTGCCATATGAACCATTCACTGCTGGGCTCACAGTGTATCTCCCAGTTAACACACGCTGGAACACATCTTCTTTACATCAAGCGCTCCCTGCTGGTTGCACCACATTAAGCCACTGCTTCACCCTCTGCTCAAGGGATTTGTAAGGTTTGTCACCACACGATGGCTGACCAGGCTGGGACTCTGGCTGAAGCTTTTCCCACATTCAAAGCACTGCAGACTTGGTCTCCTGTAAGGATGTGTAGGTCGATCACAACGCAGGAACTGCCTTTGAAGTTTCTTGCAAACTCGGGACACTTCTATGTTCTGTCTCCTCTGTGGATGTGCTTGTGGGAGTTGAGATTAGAAATGCTTGTAAAGCCCTTCCCACACTCAGAACACTTAAAGGGTCTCTCTCCATGTGTGGATGCACTGGTGGTGGAACACTGTCGGTTCCCACATCCAGGGCACTTGTAAGGTTTGTATCCTTTATGGCTCCAGGCCCCCTTGGACATCTCTTCTGATTTTCCCCACCGAAGCACTATCCCACTGCCATTCAGACACATCACACTTATGCAGAACCTCCCTTATGATTGTGATCCCATCACCTGCTGGATTCCAGAGGTAATCCAGAAATAACACATTGTGCCAAAATACTGTCCAGTCAGAAATGGCTTTTTCCAGCCTCAACCTCCTCCTCTCCCCCACCAGCTCACCTGGGCTGAGGTTTCCTGCCATGTCCTCTAGGCTATGCACTTTTAGGGTCCAAGGGTCTTCCCCACCTTCATGCACGGAGATCACCATGTGTTTGGAGGCTGGAAGTGGAGATAATTAAATGATAGACACAGAGGAGATGAGAGCAATCCAGTACATGTAACAGGATATTGGCAGGAAGGTTCAACCTCTATTGCCATCCCATCAATATCTGCCTCTATGTTGTGAGCCAACAGAGGCATTACTTTCAGATCAGTTTTTGTATGTCATATAGTGTGTTTATCTAAGGTTTATCTAAGCCACAACAGTTTTTTTTTGTTTTTTGTTTTTTTTTTATTAAAATGTTTGTAAAAAGAGAGAGTAACAAAAACAAAAATCTTTTGGAATATTTGACCTTATTTTCATGAAACTTGTGCACTACAGCTCTACTCATGGAGGTGGCTGCACTTCTCAGTGAGTTCTTAAGGTCCTCGTCAGAGATCATTGATGAAATTTTATTCTTCTTGTGCTTCATCCTTGAAAATATTTGTTCAAAATTGTACGTACCACCAAAACATGACACCATGCGTTAGGTGAAATTGCAAAGTGAGGGATATTTCTCTCTAGCAGGAGAGGTGTTACCAAAGTCTGGTAAAGAGACGTGACCAATTTTTTTAGTTGGATGTCTGGTTGCAACTCTGTATGCTCCATTTGGAAATTTGCAGGTCATGTATCTATGAAACAGGAGTCACACTTGCCTGACATAAGGTGAGTTAGCACGGTACTGCAGCCTTCCTCTGTCCCGGTTTCAACTCAGACAGTGCCAGTTGCACACCACTGTGTGGTTGTCGTGAGAGATGGATGCATGCCTGGGGCTGGGCCAGGCTGCTCAGTGGATAGGACATGTCTGCCCTTCGGTTTACCGATCCTCAGGCTACTATTTGGAGGCGAGTTCATTCTCGTTGAGTTAATCAATAGTTACTCATATTAATGGGGACGGCCAGCAGGTACTGTGTCCCCTGTATGGCTGTGATGATATACATTACAGGAGGAGACAAAGAAGCGCTGTGCAAAGACAAACAAGGTCATTCAGCTGCTACACAACTGCAACAGACCACTGCACAAAGTCATCCCATCACAGTGTTACAGCCCTCCTGAGCCCAGAACTTGTCTTCCCTCATGGCCATGCAGTGGGTGACTGCTAGTAGCGTGGGAGTCTGCCTTCAGTTGACTCCAGTGCTCTGTGTCTCCCAGAGCTCACACTTCTCTGGCATTGATGTCCTCTCCAAACAGTGCTGTTGGCATTGTGTCACCTCCAGGGCTGCTGCTCCTGGCACACTCTGGGACAGAGCTTGGCCCAGTTGGCAGCGCTGCACAGAGACAGAGCCATTGGTGCCATTTCCAGGAGAGAGCCTACTCTTCCCTGCTGAGCATGTGAGGCCAAGCAGGGCTGAGCACTTAACCCTTTCCTCACACTGTGGCACTCTCTGGGCGAGCAAACAGAGAAGGCAGAGTTCCAACTGGAGCTGACCGCTTCCATCCCCATGCTACAGCTTCCCCACATACTCGGCTTTGGGTCTCTGCTTTAAAACAGAAAGGTGATCTCTGTACACTGCCCATGCTCAGCCACACTACACCCCCATAGCCAGCAGGTCAAGCAAGATGATCCACCTCTTCTACTCTGCCCTGGTGAGGCCACATTTAGAATACTGTGTCCCGTTCTGGGCTCCCCAGTTAAAAAAGACAGGAATCTCCCAGAAGGTGTTCAGTGGAAGGCCACAAAGATGTCTGTGGACCCTTGGGAGATCTGCTGTTAATCAGCGTGTGATGCAGGAATTAAAATGTAGACTCAGAATTCACCAACAAGATTGTGAGTTGTTAATTAGATCCTCAGAGGAAGAAGGTGAAGAAGCTGAAGGTGAAGGCATCCCTGGGCAATGAGGGTCCAGGGACTTTGCAGCAGCTGCAGTCTGAGCCGCACTGAAGGCGTTCTGCTGCTGGATGTTGATTTGAAGTAAATACATAATACATTTCAGTGGCATATTTTTTAAAATATAGCTGTTGAATTGTATTATGTGATTAGCTCTTGCTTGCAAAACTGTAATAGCTTTTAGATATTGTAAATAGTAGATGTAGCATTATAGACTAGAAAGCATGTTATAAGGCTATTCTGTTTTACAGCAAAAGAAACACAATAAGGAAATGATGCAAATAGACTTATCAGACATCTAAAGAAGCCTCCTCATCTTCCAAAACCCCGGTATATATCCTTAAGAGACACATTGCCAAACTTATCCCTGTCCATGGATAAGCAGATGTTCAGAAATAATGGTTGAGTGCTGAGTGAGCAAATATTTCAATTTTGATCATAGAATCATAGAATTGATACCTATAAGTTACTTATAATAGGCAATCTCCTGCTGAGCATTCGACAATGAAGAGAGTTCATCCAGAGGGTGAGTGGAGAAGAGCATTGGAAGAAGGAAAAGGCTGTCAACTGGACAGTCATGATAGTAAATGGACGGTAGATGGCAGAAAAGACTATGGAATAGAAGACCGGAAAATCTCATAAATCGGCACATGAGATGAGTGCTTATATGTTAATTATTTCGAGGGTAACCGATGAATATGTACTATCTGTGGAAATGCCACGGACTCTGAATCATGCCTCTTTAAAGTGCTTAAGGTGGAATTATCCCAGGTGCTTCCTGGTGCTGCTAATAAAGAATACCTGACTGAACAGCAACAAAACTTTGCCGTTAAGTTTATATGCATCAGTTTCTTCAAATCAATGTTACGGGTGATATCTCAGTTCTGGTTTCACTTTTGGATTGCGCACAGTGTCCTCGCCCCTGGCGAGCCAACACCTACTCTTTGATAATGCCGATGGGCAGAACCCCACTGCCTGCAGGAGGCTGATCCAAAATGAGTGTTCCCTGAGCCAGGGGATGAGAAGGAGGGGAAGGAAGTGGGGTGAGGCGTGAGCGGCCGCTTCCCTGTGCAGCTGTGTGCGCTGGCTGGAGTCAGAGAATCAGAGGGCGAATGACAGAATCCGGAATCATAGACTGATCTCAGAATCACGGAGTCAGCACAGACACGTCCGTGCCGGAACCGTGGAACTGCGGAATCCCCACAGCTTCTGGCGGAGGCACACGGGGAACGAATGGCCTCGGCCTGACCCACAGCGGGTTTCAACGCACATCCCATCGGGATCTGCTCCAGCCCCGGCTCCAGGCCCCGCCCCTCCGCGGGGCCCGTTGCTCGGCGCTGGGGAAGCTCCGGGTGGCCCCGCTGGCTGCCGCTTCCCGCTCCGCCCCGAGGAGCCGCGCTCCGTGCGCTGAGGCCGCGTGGGCCGCGATCGGAGCGCGGCGGGGAAGCGGCCCGGGGCCGGGGCCTGGGACTCGGGCCTGCGGCCTCCCCTCGCCGTGCAGAGCGGCTCTTCTCTCGGGGTCCCGGTTCGGGACCGGCAGAGCGGCCATCTCTTCGGCGGGACGGGAAGGTGCCGGGACCGCGCTGTGGTGGGAGCAGTGCAAGAGGTGATCCCAAACCCGATGGCCGAGCGCGTTCCTTTTGGCCGAACGGCGGATCCGCGTCTGTTCTGTATCCGTGGGACAAGAAGATGGCTGGGTCGACCTTCCGAGGACTGTGAGGGGTGTTTGTTTCTTTAGGACAAGTTCCCTTCACTGGAAGCTTACGGTAGGTCGGTGCGATTTCATATATTTGGGAGTGAGTCGGTTGGTCATATTGGAGCGTGTGTGTGGCATAAACGGTTGTGAGTCACAGACAGCAGTTATTCTTTTCCAAATCCACGGTCACTTCAGAAATCCCACCCCACGTGCCACAGCAGAAACGGGGTATTGTGGCACATCAGTGACTTTTGGCATTAAACGTGTGTAGGTGCTCTGTAAAATGCACGCACTGCAGCCTTCCTTGTTTCTGTGGGGGCTGGGATTAACAACCAAACCGAAGGAATGAGCACCCAAGTCATCTGTTCCAAGTGCTAAAAGCCCTGCATGATTGCTGCAGAGTGAGTGCCTGACGTGCATGTCTTGCCAGAGGGAGGGGAATCGGCATTGGCAATTTGGAGCACAGCGTTTTGCTCTGTTTCCGTTGGTGATCTTAACTCTGTGCTGTCTGAGTTGCACGCTCAGCTTTCCAAAAGCCAGTCAGGTTTAGATTAAACTTTGTGCTCCTTCGTTTCTTGAGAAGAATTTGCCAACGGGCCTTAAAGTCCCACTGGAATTAGCGTGTTTATATGGGCTGTCATTGTTCACTTACTGATACTACTTTTCCTTCGAAGGGCAGTCCCAATGCCTTGCAGGCACTGTTTGTTCTTCCTTCAGGCCTTACCATCCCCCTGGGAGCTGAAGGAACTGGGAGTATGTTTTCCTTTCCTTGCTGGCGCTGACTGTGGAGGGTCTGAAATACTCTTTTTTCCTTGACTGTTATCTCGTTTCTGGTGTGCTGCAGTTACACTGAAGACAATATCAGTGGGCTGATTACGAATTGTGACGCTAGGATTGCCAAGGACTAATGAGTTTCTTTCCATGATGCATTACTCCAGCTTCAGAAATCTGTTTACAATTTTTTAAAGTTATTTTCTTTAATTTCTGCTCCCCATTTCAGTTTGTTTCTGTTGTCCCTTGCTTCATGTGTAACGTCCAATCTCGCCATTCTGCATAGAACACCGTTCCACGTTTTCATCCTTTTACAGCCCCTAATGATCTCTTGTTTCTCAGTTGTAACAATTGTCTCGAGTCCATTCATGTAAGAGTTTGAGACTGAATTCAGTCCACAACTCTTCAAATCAGTTGGTATAGGGATACCCTAGTTGCCATTGTGCAGACTTCACCAATTTCTAATGGATGCATCCCACTACAATATGTACTTTTGGGGGAGAAGCCGGAATATATGGATTGATGTAATGTAGAGAGGCTTTAGTGACGTGTAACAGTAGTAACAGTGACGTGATAAGATTGGAGATGGGTGCATTGCTGCTGGTCTGAGTCCCAGGTGGCTTTTACCCACGTGCAATGCCCTGCAGATGGGCTGGGGAGGGCTATTCTTGGACAGGGACTGCTGCGCTCGCTCACACCTCCCCTGCCATTTTTCTTGTCCCAGCAGGCTCTAGTGAAACTTGTGCCTTTCACCTGTGATCATCCCTGACATATTACCTGCAGGAGAGCAAGAAATGGCCGCAGTACATCCATCTCAGGTAGGGGCATGGGGAAGCAGGCAGGAGAGGCCATGGGGTGAGGGATGTGAAATGCATGGGGAGAGGGTTGTGCCTTCAGCCAGTATTTATGTGCTGGGGACAGAGAAGCTGCTGGGACTGCGGTTTCTCTCCTCTGTGAGCTGCTTCTATGGGCTGTGGCCATTCTCAGCAAGGAGCCTCTTTGCTTGCAGGAGCCCATGAGCTTTGCAGATGTGGCCTGTGTATTTCAGCAGGGAGGAGTGGGCGCTGCTGGACATTGTGCAGTGAGCACTGTACTGGGACGTGATGCTGGACATCTGTGTGTTTGTGGCTTTGCTGGGTGTGGGCTTTGCTGCCTTTTGTCCTTGTTAGGGCTCCTTAGGCTGTGCAGAATAAGCCTCTGCAATCTGGGCCTAGTATAATTGCAATGTAGTTACTTATGGATTAGTACAACAGCACCACAAACGAAAGGTAGATAAGTTTTACATGAGTTTCAGAAGGGATTCGTGCGCTCAGCAGTGCAAGACCCAGAGTCACTGCTGGCAAGCGGGCGTCAGCCAGGAGGGGCTGGGTCAGCTCCTGTGAACTGCCCTTGTGTTGTTGCATTGCATTGTGCACCAGCTTCAGCAACCTGACGACTCACTGTTTTTTTATTTGCTTTTTTAATGAATTCCCATAAACCTTTAGGAAGCCTTGGGCACTGAGCAGTTTGGATAGAAAGAAAGCAACCTAATGGGAATTTTAAAGAAATTATCCCAGCGCAATTTTTGAAGATGTAAAATTCACGCTAGGATCCAAAGGAGGGCAGTCTGTACCAGGGGCAGTGTCCTTCAGGCCCTTACGGTGGTTTCAGAAGTGTGGAGGGGCAGACACATAGTGCAGTTGTTGGACAAGCAGCTGTGCCAGAATGATGGGAATGCTCTCGTGCTCACTGTTTGTATCACTGAAACGTCACTTCCAGCCTCCAAACCCGTGGTGAATTCCCTGCTTGAGGAAGGGGAAGGGTCCTGGATCCCAGGTGTGCCTGGCCTGGAGGACGTGGCGGGAGACCTCAGCCCAGGTGAGCCGGTGGGGGACAGGAGGAGGTTGGGGCTGGCAGAAGCCATCTCTGACCGGGCAGTATTTTGGCACAGTGTGTTATTTCTGGATCACCTCTGTCATCCAGCAGGTGATAGGATGACAACTACAGAGGAGGTGCTGCAGAAGTGCGATGTGACTGAATGGCAGTGGGGCAGTGCCTCGGTGGGAAAAGCCAGAAGGGATGTCCCAGGGGGCCTGGAGCAAGGAGAGCACTTGAAGAAGCATCAGGGAAACCCTCCGGGAGAGACTGTGAGGAACCCCCTGGACTTCAGCACAGGTCAAAAGCAGCCTGAAGACGCAAGGAGCAAGGAAGTGTGCCAGGAGGAAAGACAGAACCCAAGTGATGAGTGTGCGAACAGCCTTAAAAGGAATTCTGGCCTTGTTAACTGCCAGCGTACCCACATAGCAGACATACGATTTAAATGCCTTGAGTGTGAAAAGAGGAACGTAAAAAGTTGCAACTTGCTCATGCGCCAGCAGGACCACACGGGAGAGAGACCCTTTAAGTGTCCTGAGTGTGGGAAGAGCTTCAGAAGCAGTTCGAACCTCCTCCGCCACCAGCGCATCCACACGGGAGAGAGACCTTTTAAGTGCTCTGAGTGTGGGAAGAGCTTCAGAAGCAGCTCCGACCTCATTGTCCACCATCGCATCCACACGGGGGAGAGACCTTTTAAGTGTCCAGAGTGTGCAAAGAGCTTCAAAAGCAATTCTCACCTCACCTCCCACCAGCGCATCCATACAGGAGAGAGACCCTTTAAGTGCCAAGAATGTGAGAAGAGCTTCAAATGCAGTTCCCACCTCATCCACCACCAGCACGTCCACACAGGAGAGAGACCCTTTAAGTGCCCTGAGTGTGGGAAGAGCTTCAGTAGCAGTTCGAATCTCAGTGACCACCAGCGCATCCACACAGGGGAGAGACGCTTTAAGTGCCCGGAGTGTGGGAAGAGGTTCAGCAGCAGTTCCAACGTGATTATCCACCAGCGCATCCACACAGGAGAGAGACCCTTCAAGTGCCCTGAGTGCGGGAAGAGCTTCAAAAGCAGTTCCACCCTCATCAACCACCAGCGCATCCACACGGAGGAGAGACCCTTTGAGTGCTCTGAGTGTGGAAAGAGCTTCAAAAGCAGTTCTGACCTCATTGTCCACCTGCGCGTCCACACAGGATATAAACCATACAAGTGCCCAGAGTGTGGGAAGAGCTTCAAAAGAAGTTCTGAATTGAAGTGCCACCAGCGTATCCACACGGAGGAGAGACCCTTTGAGTGCTCTGAGTGTGGGAAGAGCTTCAGCAGCAGTTCCAGCTTCAGCTACCACCAGCGCGTCCACACAGGAGAGAGACCCTACCAGTGCTGTGAGTGTGGAAAGAGCTTCAAAACCTCTTCCTACCTGATTGTCCACCAGCGAATCCACACAGGAGAGAGACCCTACCAGTGCTGTGAGTGTGGGAAGAGCTTTAGCAGCAGTTCTAAACTCAATTCCCACAAGCACATCCACAGAGGAGACAGTCCACAATAGTGCCCCGAGTTGGTGCGGAGCTTCACTTTCAGTTCCTGCCTCCTTAGCTACCCGCACACCCTCGCAGGAGACAGAGCCTGCGAGTGCCCCAGAGAGCGTACTCCTTCTCCTGACGGGTAATGTGGTGCAGCCGGCAGGGAGCGCTCCCTGGAAACAAGATGTGTTCCAGCGTGTGTTAACTGGGAGCTACACTGTGAGCCCAGCAGGGAAGGGTGCGTGTGGCTGAGAGCAGGGAAATACAAACCCCGTCCGTGTTTGGGTACCCGACCTCGGTTGCAGGACAGATCCAACCCCTCCTGTTCATCTCCTTACTCTGGTTATCACTGATGAAAATTCCCTTTTGGAGAATTGCTGTTTGGTGGCATCTCACTGCTGCTACCAAGTCAAGTTACAACAGCTGTAACACAGGGTGCTGGTCACTTTTTAAGAGCCATCTCTTAAGAGCACCAGAGAAGGCATTTTCAAACAGTTGGGAGTCAGGAAGCAGGGCCGAAGTCCAGCTCATCTGAGCAGCTTTTCTACTTGTGTTTAGGTGGAAAGGAAGGTGAATGGACACTGGCAGCCAGATCAGGCCACATGGGGGAGCTACAGAAATGCTGTCTGCCATTCTGAGGGGAGCGTCGATGCTGTCAAAGCTCAGTTGAGCTGAAGCTGGCCAGTAACGTGGGGGACAACTGAAACATTTTTCGTGTGACCAGCAAAAGGAGGACCATAGATGACATCGCTTCCTTACTGGATGAGGTTGATCACCTCATAAATCGGGACATAGAACAAGCAGAGTCACACAGTGCATTATTTTTTCACGTCTGTCTTGAACACGGTAGATGGGTGGTGGGACGCCTGGAGCTCTGGGTTCAGGCCCATGAGTGCACTGATGAAAAACTCCCAGTGGGCTGTGGACGTGGGTGGGATTTGCTGCTCCAGTTGCATGCGTGTAGATCTATGGCCCATGGGGTTTATCCAGGGATCTTGGGAATTGCAAGATGTCCCAGCTGACTGGAAGCTGGCAAACATCTGAGTTTCCAGGCAGGACAAGAAGGAAGACCTTGTCAATTCCAGGCCTGCCAGTCTCCCTTTGGTGCCTGGCAAAATCACAGAGGTGGTCATTGTGAGAGTTACTGAAAAACGCTTCAAAGACAGCACAGTCGTCGTTGTCAGTACAGGTTAGGGCTGACTTTCTGGAAAGGAGCTTTGAGAAGGACCTGGATAATCCTGGGGTGCATTAAATGAGTGTGGCCATCAGGTTGAGGAAGGTGATCCTCCCCTTCTGCTCTGCCCTGGTGAGGCCACATCTGGACCACTGTGTTCAGTTCTGGGCTCCTCAGCACATGACAGGCAGGGAACTGCCGGGGAGAGACTAACAGGGGTCTGCAGAGGTGATTGAGGCCGGGAGGAACCCCGTTGCGAGGAAGAAGAGCAACAGGGTTGGGGGAATCAGACATTTCCTGGAGCGGTGAGCATGGGGTGCCCTGATACACTGTGAGATGAGGTCAGTGTGGTCATAGCCATCAGCACACCCTCCACTGCCCCATTCACTGCTCACCTTCTGTACTGCACAGGGAGTAGAAGGGCCACAGTGCCAGGCAGACGAGCCCCAACACCAAGACCGAGACCTCCCCGCCCATCAGCAGCTTTGTCTGAGTTTCAGCTGGGATTGAACTGTTTTCTTCAGTGTGTCTGGTATGACCTTATGTTTTGGTTCCAGGGGAAAAACAATGTTGCTAACGTTTGCAGTTGCTGCTCAGCAGTGCTGTCCAGAGCCAAGGCCATTTGCAGCAAAGGACCCAGGCATTTGGGACGGAAGAGAACTAGGACAGCTGACTGAAAGTGGCCAAAGGCATATTCCGTGGCATGTGACATCAAGCAGGAGGATTTTTGAAGGGGGTTGGAGTTCATTTTGCTCAGTCCCGCTGCTTGGAGGGCTAGCTGGGCGTTGCCCTGGGAGCGTTGAGCAATTGCTTTCGCATCACTTGTTAAATACATTTCTATAGAGAGATATATATTTGTCCTGATGATTATCCTTTTCCTTTCCTCTGTCTTAGTAAATATTTTTCTCTCAACCCTCTCGTTCTAGTTTGTTTTGTTTGTTATTTTCTCCTCCATCGCACTGGGTTGGGGGGAGGGGGGCGGTGAGTGAGCATCTGTGTGGCTGTGTGAGCCACCTGCCAGGTTAAACCACCACAGGAGGGTCCCTTGGGAGTCATTCCTGAAGGGTAAAGGTGTCCAGGAAGGCTGGACACTTCTCATGAGGGAATTCTCAAAGGCACAGGAGCAGACCCAGCCAGCATGTGTTCATGAAAGGCAGGTCCTGCCCTTTGGTCACAGCAACCCCAGGCATCACGAAAGGTTTTGGGGCAGAGTGGCTGGAAAGCCGAGCAGAGGAAACAAACCTGGGGGTTTTGGTCTGTAGCCAGCTGAACGTGAGCCAGCAGTGTGCCCAGGAGGACAAAAGGCCGGTGGCATTCTGAATGGACACCTGCCCTTGGGTGCTGGAGCAGAGGTGCTGAGAAACGGGTGAGCATGGTGAGAGCACTGGATGATCACGGGTTCACTGTGAATGGACCGTGGGGATTGCGGATCAAAAGGGGGAGCATGGAGTGGGCAAGAGGGCCCTGGAACAAATAGCGGGTGACGGTGAGAAGACTATGGGCAGGCAGTGGCATTTCTATCAGGTGACCGTGTGGAGATGGCAGGAGTAATATAAGGAGAACGCGGTGTGAGAATTGGGATGGTAAAGAGGTGACCACGGCGTGAGTATGGTGAAACTACGGGGTGACCACTGGATGAGCATGGCAATGTCATGGAGGGACCACGGGGCCATCCGTGGGGCTCAGGCAGTGGGTGGAGCCCTGTGAGTGACACGGCTGTTCCCAGGCAGAGCAGCAGCACCGAGCATTCCTCCAGACCTCAGAGCAGACAGACAGGCGGATGCCACACGGGACAGTGCTATCATGCCACGGCTGATCGGGGTACCCGCAACGGAGATCTGCCTGGAGACGGGTGATGCCGCCCAGCCCAGGCACTCACTGCTCCAGAGCAGCGGCGCGGGCTGCCGGCACCCTTCCTCCTCCTCCGGCAGCAGCCATGGGGAGCGGCCGTGTCCTGGTGGCCGGGGCCGTGCTGGTGGCACTGGTGGCGCTGGGAGCACGGCTGGCCGCCGGCACGCGGCCCTCGGGTGAGCTCGGAGTCCCGGTGTGGGGATGGTGCAGGGTGGTCCCTCCCGGTGTCTCCCGGCGCCCACCCCAGCCCCGTGCGCAGCGCTCGGAGCTCCGCGGCTCAGGATGCCGGCGCCAGCGGCTCCGCAGCCGTCGTGGGCGTGGGGGGGCCGGGACGGAGCGCGGACGGGGAGTGGCTTTCGGGTCTGCCGAGGGGCAGCTGGGCTCCCTGACGGTGCCCCCTCCCCGCAGCATTTTTCCAGTGGAGTGCTACAATTGAGTGCCACTTCCTCAACGGCACCGAGCGGGTGAGGTTTCTGGTGAGGCACGTCTACAACCGGCAGCAGTACGTGCACTTCGACAGCGATGTTGGTCTCTTTGTGGCCGATACAGTCCTGGGAGAGCCTTCTGCTAAACTCTTCAACAGCCAGCCGGACGTGCTGGAGAAGAACAGGGCTGCAGTGGAAATGCTCTGCAACTACAACTACGAGATAGTGGCCCCTTTGACGCTGCAGAGGAGAGGTGAGTTCACGCGTCCCCAGAGCTTGTGACAGGCACAGCGCTGATGAGCACACGCGGTGCTCTCACAGCCTGTCCCCAACGCTGTCCCCTCTCTTCCCCCCCCCGGCAGAGCCCAAGGTGAGGATCTCTGCGCTGCAGTCGGGCTCCCTGCCCCAAACCGACCGGCTGGCTTGCTACGTGACGGGCTTCTACCCACCGGAGATCGAGGTGAAGTGGTTCCAGAACGGGCAGGAGGAGACAGAGCGCGTGGTGTCCACGGACGTGATCCAGAACGGGGACTGGACGTACCAGGTGCTGGTGGTGCTGGAGACCAGCCCACGGCACGGGGACAGCTATGTGTGCCAGGTGGAGCACACCAGCCTGCAGCAGCCCATCACCCAGCGCTGGGGTAAGGCCCCCAGCCCCTGTCCAGCTGTGGGAGGAGTGGGAGCGTGGCCTTCAGAACCCAAGCTCCTCTTCCTGTCCCTGCAGAGCCCCCGGGGGATGTGAGCAGGAGCAAGCTGCTGATGGGCGTCGGGGGCTTTGTGCTGGGGCTCGTCTACCTTGCACTGGGGATCTTCTTCTTCCTGTGCAGTAAGAAAGGTGTGTGTTGGGGCAGTGGGGCTGTGGTTGGGGAGGGGGGCTGGTGGTGAACTGTGACCGTGCTGACCTCGTCTTGCTCAGTTTCAGGGCAACCTGATCCAACCAGTCCAGGTAATGTCTCATTCCCCCAGTGACATTACTGTACTCAGAGGAGCCCCAGGCCCGCTGTGGTCCTTATTTCTCCCTCTTTCCTTACAGGGATCCTGAACTAGCAGCTGCCTCACGCGGCTGCTCCACCAGCATGTCCAGCACTCCCCGGCCCCGAGCTTGAGTTTTCTTTGGGGTTGTCACCGTGTTCCCTGCTGCCACTGCAGAGCCTGCTCTGTCCCTTTCTCAATAAGTACTCCCTGAGATGTTGACTCCGTGGTCCTTCCACTTCCTTACCGCGGTCACCCAATTATACCCCCAAGTTCCCAGTACGATCACCCAGTGGTCATCTCTTTGTCACCCCGTCGCAACACCATCTTTGCCCATATGACCCACATGATTACCCATGGTCGCCCCATGGTGGCCAGACTTTCCCCTTCGGATCCCTTCATTCTCAAGCTATTTTCCCACCACGTTTTTTTCCTAGTAACCTCACGGTCATCCAGTGGTGCCACCGTTTCTCAGCACGGCCCACCCGTGGCCTCACCAGGATTATTCCATGGTCATCCTACGGACACCTATTTGTCACCACATCACCACATTCTTACCCACAGTCACCTCGTGCTTGTGTTATGTTTTGGCCGTGACACCTCATGGTCACCCACTGTTCCTGTCACAGTGTCCTGTTTCCACTTCGGACACTGTTTGGTCACGCAAGGATCCCTAGAGACGCCCATGGAGCTCAGCAGTGGGACGGGGCTATAGCGGGGACCAAATGTCAGAGGGAGTCCTGCAAAGCTGCGCTCTGTCTGCAGACGAATGATGCCGCCCAGCCGTGCTGTTCCCTGCCCATTGCTCCCCAGCTCCAAGCTTGCTGGGGAGCACCTCTCCAGTAGGTCAACCCTAGCCTGTATGGATGGAGGCAATTTTTCCTCCCCGGGTGCAGGACCCTATACTTGCTCATCACGTTCTTGTCTGCCAAACCACATCTGGTTAAATGGCAGCACAGACTTCCGGTATGTCAGCCACTCCTCCCAGCATTGTACTTGCTGAGGGTGTACTCTATCCCTTCATCCAGGTCAATGATGAAGATGTTGAGCAAGATTGGACCCAGAAACACTCCCTGGGAAACACTGCTACTTACAGGCCTCCAACCAGAATCTGCACCAATAATCACAACCCTCTGAGCTCTGCCAGTCAGCCAGTTCACGGTCCACCTCACTGTTCTCTCACGCTTCCTAGGAATTATTAACTGGGATCATTCTCCTGGCTGGGTGGCCTATAGAAGACCCTCACCTTAAACGTTGCCCCATAAATCTTACCTGGGGGCTCTCAGCCATGTCATTGGGAACAGCAAGCTTCATGCATCCCAGCCCACCATTACAAACAGCAACGCCATACCGTCTCACTGCCAATCTGTCCTGGAGAGCCCAGAGCCATCCAGTACACATAGTGCGTGTCATAGAACCCTTCCCACCACACCTTGCTTATGCTAATGATGTTCTAGCTCCAAGACCAAGCCAAAAGCTTCCCCCTCCTCCTGCTTACACCTCACGCTGTGTGCATTGCTATAGAAACGTTTACAGGGTGCTCCAGTGTGCCCAACTCCAGGTGGAGCAGATCCAAATGCCTTATGAGCACGCCATGCCTCCAAATTCGGATGGACACCAAGACAAACAAACAAACAAACAGACAAAAAAACCCAATAATGCCTAACAACCGTGCAGATGGAGACCTGGAGAGCTGCTTGTTCACTGTTGAGCTCTGTCTGTGAGGCTGCACCAGCTCTGGGCTGTGCAGAGCTCGCGTGTTACACAGAGGGCATACATTTCTGCTGGGTGGATACAACTGCTGGTTGAACTGGCTGAGTGACAAAGCCCTCCCTGCACACCCTCCCATGCAAGTTTGCGTTAGGAAGGGAGATGGGGCTGTGTGCCAAACTGGCCTTCCCCCAGAAGCATGCAAGGACCTGGAGTCAGACCTTCTTGCACCTTTCCCTGTCCTTCTACCACGTTTTGTCTTTTATTTTAGGAAAATAGGGCCAGAGCAGAAGGAAAACAAAAGCTCCAGGACAACTCAGCTAGTTTACTCTCCTTCCTCACTTTTCCCCTTTCACAATCCACAGAAAGGCCATTAGCCACACAAGGGAAGAAATGATCAGGTGTGTGAGGAGCAGAGCAAACCAAGCTTAACTTCCAAGGCCGGTCTCTTCCACGTGACTGGTCTGAGGTCTAACACAAGGATGAAGGGAAAGCTTGCAGGGAGGATGTCCTCTTCTGCTCGCAGGTCATTTTTAGTCAATCTCCAAGAGACATTTTACTATTCTCCTGACCCTTGTACACGATTCATCAGTGGACCCTGACATTACTGGCAGGAACACGTGCACACAGAACATCCCTACGCAGCTGCACTTTGTTAAGAAACGCCTTCAAAAAGCTGCATGCAGGAAGAGCAGAAGAGAAAACCGGGCGTGGGCAGAGGTCTTCTTCTATTAACAGGAAAAGAGACCAAGAACGTCCCGGATGTAAGTCCCTTTTCCAGAGAGAGTGCCAGTGATGCCACCTCTTTTCCTAACTTTCTGTATGTTGAGAAGCATTAGGGCCTCTGTCATCCTCGGGGTCTCCAGCATCCTCAGGGTCTCTCCAGTGGGGGTTTTCCCATGAAAAATGAGGTGCCGGCCCTCAAAGAAACTCCTCCTGCACGTGAGACAGTTGCAGAGCCTACCTCTCACACACATTAGCCAACTTTTAATAAAGCGGGGGCCCTGGATGAAGCTCTGCCTGCAGTGCAGGCATTTCTAAGGTCTCTGCCCTGAGTGGATCCTCTGCAACTTGATCGGGCTGGAGCTGTGGTTGAAGCTCTTCTTACACCCGGGATAGAGAGAAAGGTCCCACTTGGAGGCTGTGGCAAGCAGCCTCAGGAGAGACCCGAGGCTGACCCCTTGGATTCCGGAGTCGAGGATACAGGGGGTCTGAAGAACGCTCCAGCTGAAAAGGAGATGTTAGCCGCGTACGAGAGGGTAAAGGCTGCTTCCGAAGTAGTTGGTACTCAAACGCAGTACTCCTCCTTCCGCTTGAGCACTTGAGCTAGTGCTCAACTGGATGTGTACAGGAAAGGTTCCCTCCATCCATCGTGCTACTGATGCCGCTTGGAGTAAGTGGGTTGCATAGATTACACAATGAGCCCAAATGGGGAACCTCAGTCGCCCACAAATCTTAGAGGTGATCATGGACTGGCCTGAGGGCAAAAAGTTTGGAACATCGCCAGCAGAACAGGTACTGTGCGCTGAAGAGACTCCGGCATACAACGAATTACCAGAAAATGAAATTAGCCCTCCTCTCTGACGGCTCACGTCGTACCGTGGGGAAGCATCGCAGATGGAAAGCTGCTGTGTCGAGCCCTGCGTGACAAGTTGCGGAGGCCACCGAAGGAAAAGGAGAATCAAGCCAATTTGCAGAGGTGAAGGTTGTCCAACTGGCTTTAGACGTTGCTGAACAGGAGAGGCGGCCAGTGCGTTGCACTGACTCACGGATGGTGGCAAATGCCTTATGGGAAGGTGGGGGGTGGTGGTTACAGCGGTGAGAACAAAACAATTGGCAAAGAAGGGGGAGATCTATTTGAGCTGCTGAGCTGTGGAAAGATATTGCTGCCCGAATAAAGAATATGGTTGTAAAGGCGTGTTCTGTAGATGCTCGTGTACCAAAGAGTCGGGCTACTGAAGAACAACAAAATAATCATCAGATAGATCAAGCCTCTAGACTTAAGGTGTCTCAAATAGACTTGGACTGGCAACACAAGGGTTAATTATAACACAAGGGTAACGGTCCCATGGAACCTCAGACCATCAAGGAAGAGGTGCAACATTTAAGTAGGCTGGGGACTGGGGGCTGACTTAAGTATGGACGCTATTGCACGGGTTATTCCTGACTGTGAAACATGCACTGCAATTAAACGAGCCGACAGGATGAAAACTCTCTGCGGGGAAGGGCAATGGCAGAAGTATGAATATGGGGAGGCGTGGCAGGTTGATTCTATCACCTTGCCACGATCTCACAACGGTAAGCATGAGGTGCTTACCATGGTGGAGGCAACCACTGGGTGGCTTGAAACACATGCAGTACCCCATGCTACCACCCACAACACCAGATTAGGGCTCGAGAAACAAGCCCTGTGGCGACACGGCACTCCGGAAAGAATTGAATCAGACACTCGGACTCATTTCAAAAATTCTCCTCTTAATACTTGAGCATTGAGCGGATTTATCGTATCGCCTATCACGCGCCAGCCTCTGGTAAAATCAAATGGTATGTCGTGTTAAAAACTGTGTCAAAAGCAGCGGGAGGCGGAATATTTAAGCACTGGGAGAAGCATTTGGCAGAAGCCACCTGGTTGGTTAACACTCGAGGATCTATCAGTCGTGATGGGCCTACCCCATCCAGCTCCCTACATAACGTACAGGGAGGTAAGGTCCCTGTAGCACATGCAAAGAGCACGTTGGGAACAGTGGTCTGGGCCTTTCCAGCTTCTGGAAAGGGCAAACATCTCCGTGGAACTGTTTTTGCTCAGGGAGCTGGCTCCGTTTGGTTCGATGTGGGCCCGGGCAGCCTGCTCTGATGACTGGCAACCACGCCCGTGGCAGGGAAGTTGAAACTAGACGATCTCTGAGGTCCTTTTCAACCCAGGCCATTCTATGATTCTATGATTCTTTGTAGAGCACTGGGAGTTAGAGAGTTAATGCTCCGCGTACCTGCTTCTGAGAAGAGAAGAACTACATACCCCAGGGGACTTTGTGTTTCCATTTACAGATCAGAAGTAAAGACGAAAACGGTTTTTACAAACACGAGATATCTCATTTTCCCCTTTCTGCTCGTCCCAGCAGCAAGCGTGCTCGCCTTCAGCATTAGAGTAAGGTCTTCAGCTTTTGAACACTCCCTCTCTCTCTCTCTCTCATTTTTACTAGATTTATTAACTTTGTTTCCAATTATATTGCATTATGCTGTGTTATCTTGCATTCTGATATATTTTCTAGTAAATTAGCTTTCCTCCTCAGATCATTGCCACTGCTTAGATGTCAGGCCCGTCTTCCTACCCTTTTCCCTTTTCCCCTTCCCCCTTTTTCCTTTTCCCATTATCCCTTTTCTGGGGCGTGGGTCCGTGGGTCCTCCTGCTCCATCAGTCACGGAACCAGGCCGAAGCACGCCGTAAACCCTTGCCACGCACTTAATGGACCTCTCTCCTGTGTGGATGCGCTGGTGGCGCTTCAGTACAAAACTGTACTTGAAGCTCATCTCGCACTCGCGACACTTAAAGGGTCTCTCTCCTGTGTGGGTGCGCTGGTGGTAGGTGAGCTGGGATTTGCTTTTGAAGCTCTTTGAACACTCGGGACACTTAAAGGGCCTCTTTTCTGTGTGGATGCGATTGTGGTGCTGTAATTCATAACCAAATTTGAAGCCCTTCCCACACTCAGAGCACTTAAAGGGTCCCACTGCTGTGTGCATGCGCTGGTGGCGCTTCAGTACAAAACTGTACTTGAAGTGCTTCCCACACTCACAGCACTTAAAGGGTCTCTCTCCGGTGTGGATGCGCTGGTGGCAGGTGAGGTGGAAACTGTTTTTGAAGCTCTTTGGACACTCAGGACACTTGAAGGGTCTCTCTCCGGTGTGGATGCGCTGGTGGCGCTGCAGTATGGAACTGTATTTGAAGCCCTTCCCACACTCACAGTACTTAATGGGTTTCTCTCCTTTGTGTATGCGCTGGTGGCCGGTGAGGTGGGAATTGGTTTTGAAGCACTTTGGACAATCAGGGCACTTAAAGGGTCTCTCGTCCGTGTGGATGCGCTGGTGGCAGGTGAGGTGGGATTTCCATTTGAAGCTTTTTGTACAATCCGAACACTTGTACAATCTCTTCACTGAGCGTACACAGTGGTGGTTAAGAAGGACGGAACACCTTTTCAGGCTGTTCCCACACTCAGCGTTTGGGTTCTGCCTTTTCTCCTGACACACTTCCTCGCTCCTTGCACCTTCAGGCTGCTTTTGACCCGTGCTGGAGTCCTGGGGGCTCCTCGCAGTCTCTCCTGGAGGGTTCCCCCGTTGCTGCTTGAGGTGCTCTCCTTGTTCCAGATCCTCCTGGATAGCCTTTCTGATTTCTCCCACAGAGGCAATACCCCACTGCCCTTCAGTCACATCACACTTCTGCAGAACGTCCGGAGCAGCTGCGACCCCATGGCCTGCTGGATGACAGAGAAAATCCAGGAATGACACATCGGGCCTCAACCGCTTCTCGGACAAAGACGGCTCTCGTCAGCCCAACCTCCTCCTGTCCCCCGCCACCTCACCTGGGCTGAGGTCTCCTGCCGTGTCCTCCAGGCCACGCACATCTGGGATCCAGGGCTCTTCCCCTCCCTCGAGCAGGGAGATCATCGCAGGCTTGGGGGCTGGACATGGGGGTTGAATACAGAAACAGTGGATGTGAGAGCATTTCCATCATTCTGGCACAGCTGCTTCTCCAGCAACTCCGCTCTGCGTCCCTCCCAACTTCTGTAACCACACCAAAGGCCCGCATGACACTGGAGCAACACATACTGGCTTGCTTCGAAGCCCAGCATGACCTCTACGTATCTGAAAATTACGCAGCAACAATTTCTCTAACATTCACCTTAGGATTTCTTTTCTCAAATTGTATCTGAGCTGCTCAGTGCCCAAGGCTTCATAAAGGTTTACGGGAATTCCAAGGAAAAAGAAAAAGAAGGTAAATAAATAACCGGGGAGTTGTCGGGTTGCTGGAGCTGGTGCACAATGCAATGCAGCAACACAAAGACAGTTTACAGGAGCCGATCCAACCCCTCCGGGCTGACGCTTGCTTGCCAGCAGCGACTCTGGGTCTTTTCTCACAGTGCTGAGTACGCTAAGCCCTTCTGAAACTCATGCTTATCTGTCTTTCGTTTGTGTTGCAGTTGCGTTGTTCCGTAAGTAACTGCACCGCGATTATTCTACGCCCTGCTTGCAGAGGCTCATTCTGCACAGCCCAAGGAGCCCTAACGAGGAGGAAAGGCAGCAAAGCCCTCACCCAGCGAGGCCACGCATTCGTACGTCTCCAGCATCACGTCCCGGTACAGCACTCGCTGCGCAGGGTCCAGCAGCGCCCACTCCTCCCTGCTGAAATACACGGCCACATCTGCAAAGCTCACGGGCTCCTGCAAGCAAAGAGGCTCCTTGCTGGGAACAGCCAAGGCCCACGGAAGCAGCTGGCAGAGGGGAGAAACTCCAGTCCCGGCGGCTTCTCGGTCCCCAGCACACAAGTGCTGGCTGACGGCACCTCCCTCTCCCCATGCGTTCACATCCCTCGCTTGCCTGCTTCCCCGTGCCCCTACCTGAGATGGATCCTGCGTGGCCATTTGTTGCTCGCCTGCAGACCGGGAGGGTCACAGATAAAAGGCAGAAGGTCCACTGGAGCCTGCCGGGACAAAAGAAATGGCAGCGGAGGTGGGAGGGAGCGCAGCAGTCCCTGCCCAAGACCAGCCCTCCCCAGCCCATTTCGGGGTAAAAGCCACCCGGGACACAGACAAGCAGCACCGCACCCATCTCCAATCTTGTAAACTCACTACTAAATCACTACAGTGTATCTTCGTTATACCAATGAACATATTCCCGCTTCTCCCCTAAGAGTACATATTGTAATTGTATCCATCCATTAGAAATTGGCAAAGTCTGCAAGATGGCATCCAGGGATACCAACTGATCAGAAGAGTCACGGGCTAAACTACAGTCCAAAACACACATGCGAATGGACTCGAGACAATTGTTACAGCTGAGAAACGGGAGCTCGTTACGGACTGTAAAAGAATGAAAGGGGGAAAGGTGTACTGTGCGCAATGGCAAGATAGGACGTTACTCATAAAGCAAGGGAGAACAGAAGCAAACTGGAACGGGGAGCAGAAATTAAAGGAAAAGAAAATAACGATAAGGAATTGTAAACAAATTTCCCAAAGAGGAGTGATGTATCATGGAAAAATAACATTTGTCCTCGACAATCCCAGAGTCACAATTTACAATCAGCCCACTGATATTGTGTTCAGTGTAACTGTAGCACAACAGAAACGAGATAACAGTGCGGGGAAGAAAGGTATTTCAGACCCTCCACAGTCAGCGCCAGCAAGGAAAGGAAAACATACTCCCAGTTCCTTCAGCTCCCAGGGGGATGGTAAGGCCTGAAGGAAGAACAAACAGTGCCTGCAAAGCACTGGGACTGCCCGTCGAAGGAAAAGTAGTATCAGTAAGTGAACAATGACAGCCCGTATAAACATACTAATTCCAGTGGGACTTTAAGGGTCGTTGGCAAATTCTTCTCAAGAAACAAAGGAGCACAAAGTTTAATCTAAACCTGACTGGCTGCTGGAAAGCTGAGCGTGCAACTCAGACAGCACAGAGTTAAGATCACCAACGGAAACAGAGCAAAACGCTGTGCTCCAAATTGCCAATGCCGATTCCCCTCCCTCTGGCAAGACATGCACGTCAGGCATTCACTCTGCAGCCATCGTGCAGGGCTTTTAGCACTTGGAACAGGTGACTTGGGTGCTCATTCCTTCGGTTCGGTTGTTAATCCCAGCCCCCGCAGAAACAAGAAGGCTGCAGCGCGTGCATTTTGCAGAGCACCTACACACGTTTGTCTCGCTCCAATTGATAGGAGGGAGAGGAGGTTCTTTGATATTTCTATACCCGGCGTGAGACTAAGAAACAACAGCTCAAATGTTGGTCCAACCAGTTTATTACCGATCTTGATCAGGGAGATGGGGAAGGGGAGGACGGGCACTATTACGGATTAGGGTGATGGGGAAGGGAAGGCGGGCGACAGAAAAGACAGGAAAGAGGCAAGAATTGCATAAAGCGGGGATAGTCACCACCAGGATCCAGCAGCGGTCCCACTGCACGCCGTTCCGACGGTCCGAGGCAAAAGTGCAGGGGGAGAGCAGCAGCAAGGCAGCAAGAAGCTGCAGGTACCAGGTCGGTCCAGGAAGAAGCCGCAGCGTAAGCACGGGAGGCTGTCAGCATGCAGGCATTCCATAGTGAGGAATCCGATGGCAGACACCTTCCCGGGGTAGAGCAGCAGCAGCAGCAGCAGCAGAGTGGCCGGCCTTAGGCAGCAAGCAGGTAGAGCGCAGAGGAAGCCCGGGAGGGAGAGGCAGGTCGTGAGGCTCCTCATGTCAGAAACCTTCTTGTTCTTCTTCGTGAGGAATCTGTTGTCAGAAACCTCTCCCTGCTTCAGCATGAGGAACCTGTTGTCAGAAACCTAATCTCGTGGTTGTTCGTCCCTTTTTTTTTATCCTTCTTCTGCCAACGTGGCATTCCCGGGTGCTTGGCTAACAGCCATGTGCAGGACCCCCCGAGATGGCTACGTCCCTCGAGATAAGTCCACACAAAAGACTGCTTCCTGGCCATTAAGCTCCGGCTTCTCTCTTCCTCTTCCTCTTCCTCTCCCTCTCCCTGTCACTCTCATCTCTCTCTCCCTCTCATCCCTCTCTCTCTCTCTGGTTGCCCCTGCCCTTGTTCATCTGTGTCTCTCAGACAAAGGATTTCACAACCCTTGCCCAGGATTTGCCTGGACTCGTCCACCTGTGTCCCTCAGCAAGCTTTGAGACCGTGATGCAAAAGAATAATCTCTTACAATGTTTAATGCCAAAAATCACTGATGTGCCACCGTACCCCGTCTCAGCTGCAGCACGTGGGGTGGGATTTCTGAAGTGACCATGCATTTGGAAAAGAATAACTGCTGTCTGTGACTCACAACTGTTTATGCCACACACATGCTCCAACATGACCAACAGATTCACTCCCTAAAGACATGAAATTGCACCAACTTAAGGGAAGATTCTAACCAAGGGAACTTCTTGTCGGATACAGAACAGATGCGGATCTGCTGCTTCGCCAAAAGGAACACGCTCGGCCATCGGGTTGGGGATCATCTCCTTCTCCCACACTGCTCTCCCACGAGGAACGGCCCGACGCCCTCCCCATCCCCAACTTTAGAGGTGGCAGCACCACCGCTATACCGCTCGGCACCAGGAGTAGTACCGGCAGTTTGGAAACAGCCCCTTCTGTGCCCATTCCCCACCAGGCCGCGTTCCGTCCCTCACTTCGACACTTGTCAGCCCTCCCCACGATAGCGCAGCCCCCGCACCTCCCTGTACAGCTGAGGAAATGGCCACCCTGCTGGTCCTGAACTGGGAACCCTGGAGAAGAACCCTTCTGCACAGCGAGGGAAGGCCACGGGCCCGAGTCCCAGGCCCTGGCCCCAGGCCGCTTCCCTGCTGCGCTCCAATTGCTGCCCACACAGCCTCAGCGCATTTAGGGTTTAGAGACTGGGTTCAAGATTAGTGTCAGTCTTAGGGCATATTAGGGTTACCGCTAGGGTTAGGGTTCTGATTAGTTACGGTTATGGTTACGTTCAGGATCACAGAATGTCAGGTACTGGAAGGGATCTCGAAAGACCATCTAGTCCAGACCCCCCGCCAGAGCAAGTAACACCTAGATTAGGACACTGAGGGGCACGTCCAGGCACGTTTTGAATGTCTCCAGACAAGGAGACCCCGCAACCTCTCTGGGCAGCCTGTTCCAGTGTTCTGTTATCCTCACTGTGAAAAACTTCTTTCTCCTATTTATGTGGAACCTCCTAGGTTCCAGCTTGCACCCACCGCCCCGTGTCCTCTCAATGGGAGTCACTGAGACACTGGCGCCAGCCTCCTGACACTCACCCTTCGCATATTTATAAACGTTAATGGGGTCACCCCCCAGTCTCTTCCAAGCTAAAGAGACCCAACTCCCTCACACTTTCCTCATAAGGGAGATGCTCCCCTCCTTTCATCAGCTCGGTCACTGCGCTGGGCTCTCTCAAGCAGTTCCTTGTCCTTCTTGAACCGAGGAGCCCCAGAATCGGACACAGTATGAGACGTGATCTCACCAGGGCAGAGTAGAGGGGGAGAACCTCTCTTGACCTACTAAACACACCCCTTCTAAAAAACCCCAGGAGGCCACTGGCCTTCTTGCCCACAAGGGCGCAGTGCTGCTTTCTTGGTCATCCTGCTGTCCACCAGACCACGACTCTCTGGCTTCTTTCCTTCAGCCAGCTCACAGTCCACCTAACTACCCAACCGTCCAGACCACGCCCCCTCAGGGGGAGACAGCGTCAAACGCTTTACTAAAATCAAGACAGACCTCATCCACTGCTTTACCATCATCTATCCACCTGCTTGCGTCTTCGTAAAAGAATACCAGGTCGGTTAAGCACGACTCCCCCTTGGCGAAGCCATGCCGACTGCCCCTAATGACCCTTTCATCCTCCATATGCCTAGAAACAGCACCAAGGATAAGTTGTTCCATCACCTTTCCAGGGATGGAGGTGAGGCTGACCAGCCTATGCTTCTCCGCGTCCTCCTCCTTGTCCTTTTTGGAGACCGGAGAGACATTTGCTTCCCTCCATCCTCAGGCACCTCTCCCATTCCCCACGATTTACCAAAGATAACGGAGAGCGGCCGACCAAAGACTTCCGCCAGCTCCCTCAGCACCCACGGGTGGTGCATCCCATCAGGACCAAGGGATCAATGCACGTCCACGTTGCTTAAGTGGGCCTTAACCCAGTACTCATCAACCGAGGCAAACTCCCCTTTTACCGTCAAGTACCCTGTCCCACGGGATTTCACCTAGGAATTGTTCAAAAAGGGAAAAGTCGGCCCTACTGAAGTCCAGGGTTCTGACTCTGCTTGGTATTCTGTTCCTGCCACACGAGATCCTGAACTCCGACATCTATTGGTCGCTGCAACCAAGCCTGCCCTCAACCTCCACCGCTTCAACCAGAACCTGCCTTGTCAGTGAGACTAAGAACCAGCAGCACTCCCCTCCTACGTGCCTCATCCACCATTTGCATCAGGAAGTTATCATCAGTGCACCGGAGGAACTTCCTGGACCGCGGAGGGCTGGCTGAGTAGGCCTTCCAGCAACTATCAGGGTAGTTAAAATCCCCCACGACAACCAGGACCTGTGACAGCAAGGCTGCTATCAGCTGCCTGTAGAAGGCCTCATCAACTTCCTCGGCCCGATCCTGTGGCCTGTAATAGATACCCACATCAGTATCACCCACGTCAACCTGCCCCTTAATTCGCACCCTCGAACTCTCAAATCGCTCCTCATCCACCCGGGACAGTACCCAATACATCCTTCTTGCTCTCTCACGTAGAGAGCAATCAGATCGTAATCGCCCGCCCGAACAAGGATTTCTAACTCCTCCTGCACGTTTCCCACGCTGCGTGCATTGGCATACAGACATTTCAGGGAGCAAGCCGAGCACGCTGACCCTCAAGACCACCCGCACGTCACCTCCGCTGACCCCCAAAGCCCTTTAAGACGCCTCTCAGGCCCTCAAGACCACCCCTCACGACCCCCAGGACCCTTGAGGTTGCCCCAGGACTCCCAGACCCTCAAGACTACTCTGCGCAATCCCCCTCTGACCTCCAGGACCCTCAAGGAGCCCTCCCAGGAACCTCAAGACCACCCCCCTGGATCCTCCTCTGGCCCTCGGGGCCCTTCAGGACCCCCCAGACCCTCAAGATCACCACCTGGTTGCCCCCTCTGGCCCCCAGGATCGTTGAGGACCTCCCCAGGAACATCGAGGCTACCCTCCGGACCCTCTCCTGACCCAAGGACCATGAAAGTTTCCCAGCCACACCTTGCAGCGTGCACCCTCTGACCCCCAGGACCCTTGACACCCAGGACCCTTGGGCCCCCCATACCCTTAACACCCTTAAGATGTTCCGAGCTGTGCACCTCCGGGGGCAGCTCTTGTGCCATGGAAGCACAAAGTTCTCCCATGCAGCAGAACGCAGCGCCCCGCAGCCTGTTGGAGCCTGACATGTGGGTGGGACAGATGCTAAAACCTCCTGACATTCAACACTCTTTTCCTTTAAAGGATTTCATGATGCGCTTCCCAGGGCCTGGCAAACTGTTGGACTGGGCTGCACAGGCAGGAAGAAGATGCCCAGTGGACGTGAAGCGGTGGCGCAGCCTTCACCAACTGGTCAGTCTGCCCGTCCAGCTGTCCGGGCCGGGATCTCCCACGGGCTCTACTTGGGATGGGGACCTTCTCCTGGTGCCACAGCCGTGGATTCCCGCGGGCTGCTTGGCTCAGGACAGGTGCTGCACCCTGAGCCCTTTCTGTCCTTCCCCGGGAGAGGCAGCCCCAGCTTTTCTCAGCGCGTCGGGGCACCTTTCCCATTCTCCTCCCTCTTCAGCACAGGTTCGAGCTGCGAGGTGGAGGCTGACGCGCATACCTGAACGGGGACAGGATCGGCTCATCCCTGGGCCACCTACACAAGCACTGGCAGACCCACTTCTTAGAGAATTCTGCTCTCCTCCTGGTGCACAGGTGAAGGACATCACTGGGAAGCTACCTAGCTGGGTATGGCCGACAGACCACAACCCCTTAATGCCCTTCCACACAGGGAGAGGTGATGCGGCCACGCGTGGATCAAGGGCTATCAAAAGGGAAATTCCTCACTCGAGTCCCCCCCTGTGGGACAGGAGCTGGGGGGACGGGGACGGGGACGGGACAGAACCGCCACCACTGGCCCAACACAGCCACTGAGTTTATCATTCCTGTTATTTCTTCTTTTCTTAGTAAACACAGACTGCCTCAGCACACGAGTTCTTTTCTCCTTCCTGATTCTCTCCCTGTCCCACCGGCAGGGGGCAGCGACTCGCAGCTTTCTGGTGCTGAGCTGCCACTAGGTGGATTACAAAACCCAACACTCGGCACGCGGGGCTCGAAGGCTGGAGGTAACACCAGATCTCACCACAGCACCTTCACGCAAAGCATTATGGGTGGAACAGCTCAATACCCGCCCGTCACAGCGTTCATCTCCTTCCTTACTTCTTTCTCTCCAAGGCTGTTTGTTCCTTCCTTCCTTTCAAAGCATTTCCTTCCGAACAGCCACGTTGCCTACCACTTCTGTGTGCCAGCCTGCGCTGCTTTCTGCTGTTACCGCTTTGTACACCGCACACGTGAACATCACAGCAACCACGGGCTTGTTCGCTGCCGGTGCTCAGCGGCACCGTCCTTCTCACCCCTCAGGAACCACACAGCAGAAGCACTTCACACTGTGAGCACTCTGCTCCAGATGACCTACAGCAGCTGTTCACGTTTCAAACGTATTCGAGACGTTCCAAGCACTGCGACCTCAGCGCTGCACCACCTCCACGTCTTCGGATAAGAAGCTCAACAGAAGCAGTGCCCCGAGCACAGCACTGAGGCGGGATGTGGGAGAAGATGGGTGCTACCAATGGGTCCGACCCTCAGCCCCAAACAACCGCAGCATCAGGAAAACACCAACAGTGCGTTGTCAGAAAGGTCTCCCGTGCTCAACGCAGCCGTTGCGACGGGCGCTGCGCTTTCTCCAATCCCTGCGAGCAGCCCCGGAGCTGAAGGGCAGAACCGGCGGTGCGGGTACTAACCCCACAGGGATTCTCCCGGCAACAGGCACAGGGAGCGAAGGAATCACAGAGTCACAGAATCGCAAGGGTGGAAAAGACCTACGCATCATCTAGTCCAACTCTCCTCCCACCACCATTACTGCCGCAAGCCACTAAATCGTATCTCGTAGCACCTCATCCAGACGCCTCCCAAACACTGCCACGGGGATGGCGACTCCCACCATCTGCCTGGCCAGCCATTCCAGTGCCTGACCACCCTCTGAGAGAAGAACTTTTCCTTATACCTAATCTAAATCTCCTCCGGCGCAACTTGCGGCCGTTTCCTCGGGTCCTGTTTGTTGCCTGGGAGAAGAGGCCAAACCCCTCCTCATCGCGACCTCCCATCAGGAAGTTGTAGAGTGCAGTGAAGCCCCCCCTGAGCCTCCTCTTCTCCAGACTGAACAATCACAGCTCCCTCAGCCGCTCCTCAGAAGGCCTGCGCTCCAGGCCCCTCACCAGTTTTGTTGCCCTTCTCTGGACACGTTCCCGGGACTCAGTGGCTTTCTGGCAGCAAGGGGCCCAAAACAGAACACAGTACTCGAGGTGCGGCCCCATCAGTGCTGAGTACAGGGGGACGATCGCCTCCCTGCTCCTGCTGGCCACGCTCTTTCTCACGCACGCCACGATGCCATTGGCCCTCTCGGCCACCTCAGCACACTGTCGGCTCGCGTTCAGCCGAACATCAAGCACCACCCCCGGGTCCCTTTTCCCTTCACAGTCATCCAGCCACTCTGCCCCGAGCCTACGGCGCCGCATGGCGTCACCGCGGCCAAAGTGCAGGACTCAGCACTCGGCCTCGTTGAACCTCACCCCATTCACCTCGGCCCAGCTTACCCGGATCCCTCTGAAGGGCCTCCCTACCCTCACGCAGGTCCACACCACCTCCCAGCTTGCTCTCAGCTGCAAACTTACTGAAAGTACACTCGATCCCCTCGCCTAGGTCATAAAGATATTAAGCAAGATGGGCCCAGTACCGACCCGCGGGAAGGCACAGCTGAGGAACACGGAAAACAAACAGCCTGCGCCACAGCCGGGCCACCGCGAGGGCGGCACGAACAGGCCGAGGCCACTGACATACCGAACGGCGACCGTCCCGCCGGGAACTGCGAGATGCGGGAGAGGATCGCAGCCGTCACCCGAGCGCCACTTCGTCCACGGGGACAGCGGGCAGCGACCGCGAGAAACGCGGCCCTGTGCGGCACCGCCTCCGCTTGAAGAACCGCGCCGCGCCGCGCCGCGCGGACTGCACGGCGCCGCTCTGGGACGCCACACCGATCCGGCGCGCGGGGATGACATCACATCCGGCCTGCAGCGGAAGCAGAGCGCGGGCGGGGGGTGACGGCGAGAAAGTGGTGCCGCGTCCGTGGCCGGGGCTGCGGCGCAGAGCCGGGGAGCGGTGGGTGCCGGGCGGTGGGGCGCGGGACGGCCCGGGGCTGCAGCAGCGCCGCAAGCAATAATGTGATAAGTGATCACATAGAGTGATCACATAGAGAGTGATAAGTGCGGGGCACCTGTTTAACGGCCTGGTAACGGGGCGAGGGTGGTGCCGGCACCACCAGCAGCAGGGCAGGGCTGAAATGTCACACCCCATTAAGGCTACCCGAATAGTGCAAGTGAGTCTGCTGGTTTGCCGTGGCTGCACCCCGGCGGAAGGCTGTGCCAGGAAAAATGTGGAGACCCAGACCGAGGTCCCATGCACACATGAAAGGAAGGCTGCTGCAAAGAAAAAATGTGGAGACTCCGACTGAGGTCCCAAAACACGACGCTAGTGTGCAGGTCTCTGGCTGCAGTGAGTGCCAGAGCCTGGCCTCTGTGCTGGGAGACAGCACTTGTCTGAGATGCGACCGGCTAAATCACTTCCTCAGCCTTGAGGTTGACATGAAGGAGGAGGTGAAAAGGGTGAGGAGCATAAGGGAATGTGAGAGGGAGATTGATTGGTGGTGCCAAGCTCTATCGCCTCAAAATCTTGGCAGCCAGCTGAGGCTCCACGTGGAGCGTGTCACCCCCTGCCACCTTGCAAACAGCTGACAGAGGGGAACCAGCAGGCAGACAGTGTTCCTGTTGCAGTGAACCCCCTGTCCTCTCCTCCCCCTAGCAACTACTGTGAAGAATCGGGGAGTGCAGGGCAGTGGCAAAAGGCCCCTGTTCAGCGATGCAGGTGAGCCCTCCCAGAGATTCCCCTGCTTTCCCAGCTGCCCCTGTGGAACAGCTACAGTGCCCTGCAGGGACAACTGGACAGTGATGGTGATGATGGTTCTTCCCAGTTGGTGGTGTTACCAAAGTCTAAACAGACCTCACATAGCATTAAAATCTTGTCAGCAAAGAAAAAAACAGCAGGTCATTGTCATTGGTGACTCTCTGCTGAAGGGAGCAGAAGGGCCAATATGTAGACCAGACCCTCTAAACAGAGAGATCTGTTGCCTCCTCGGAGCCCAGATTAAAGACCTAAGGAAGAAACTTCCTACCCTAGTTCGGCCCTCAGATTACTATCCCCTATTGTTGTTTCAGATAGGCTGTGATGATATAGGAAGAACTTCCATAAAGACTATGAAAAAGGACTTCAGAGCCTTGGGGCGACAGGTAAAGGGCTCGAGAGCACAAGTTGTGTTCTCCTCTATCCATCCAGTTATAGGGAGTGATGAGGGACTAAATATGATGGGCCAACAGATTGTCTGTCTCCGATGGGCCAACAGATGGGCCTGTCTCCGAGGCTGGTGTGCCAGACAGGGGGTTGGGTTTTTTGACTTCTGCTCTGCTTGCACAAGACCAGGCCTGCTGGCAACTGCAGGCACCACCCTCGCCCCGTTACCAGGCCGTTAACAGGTGCCCCGCACTTATCACTCTCTTCACAGTAATAACAACCCTCCTCACTGTGTAGTCCCGTGAATGGGTGGCTTACGGTTTCTCAGCATTTGAACGGCCCACGTGATTCACACACCCTGACTCCTCCTCTCTGTCCCCGAGGCTTTTTCTAGGCACACAGAATCGCCGAATATCAGGGACTGGGAGGGACCTTGAAGGATTATCTAGTCCAATCACCCAGCCAGAGCAGGAACACCTAGATCAGGTAACACAGGAAAGTGTCCAGGTGGATTTTGAACGTCTCCAGAGAAGGAGACCCCACAACCTCTCTGGTCAGCCTGTTCCAGTGTTCTGTCACCCTCACCATAAAGAATTTTTTTCATCCCAGAGCCATCCAGAATGCACGTGACAGAACACTTCTCACCACACCTCACTTACACTGATGATGCAGTAGCTCCAGGACCAAGCTAAAGATTCTCTTAGCTTAAGATTCTCAAGCACCTTTTGCTTACACCTCCTGCTGTGCGTATTGCTAGAGGAACATTTGCAATGCACTCCAGTGTGCCCAGCTCCCTGTGGAGCAGATCCACAAGCCTCGTCAGCATGCCGTGCCTCCAACTTTGGATGGACAACAAGACAAAAAAACAACAATGCATAACCACCATGCAGAGGTAGACCTGGAGAGCTGCTTGTTCACTGTTGAGCTCTGTCTGTGAGGCTGCACCAGCTCCGCACTGCTCAGAGCTCACGTGTTACACAGAGGGCGTACATTTCTCCTAAAGGTTTCACGATAGCCTCCATCCAACAACCACCAGATGAACCCAGAGATAATCCCACATTCTAGGACGCGTGCTCATATGTACATGCTATGCCTATAAATGTGTAGACACCACTTTCCTTGGTGTGTGAATTAGGAGATACCCCCCTCGCACCCGGCGTCGTAATAAACATATCTGCTTCATAGCCTTACGTGGGTTACAGAGTTTGATTCCGCACATCAAGGGGTATGCCTCAGTGGACTCTCCATTTCTTCTAATAAAATAAGCTGAAGACTCTCCTCCGTCTCTTTTGGGGATCGAGATGATTGAGCATGCTTATTGGAGCAGAAGTTTTCCTAACATCCATGTGATTCTGTCAGATGGTGTCACGGAGTTATCTCTAGATCTATCTGGGTCTGTGACGGGGGGGCAGCAGGCCCACCGGCCTGGAACAGAAAAAAGAAAAGAGAAAAAAAGAAAAGAGAAGAAAAGAAAAGGGTGTCAGTGGTTTTACAGGCCAGTCCGGACCAGTCCCATGAGTAACGAGGAGGCTGACCAGGGAATGTCCTGAGCTGTGCACCTCCAGGAGCAGCTCTTGTGCCATGGAAGCACAAACAAACTGCTTCCATCCTGCTAAACGCAGCGCCTTGCAGCCTGCTGGAGCCTGAGATGTGGGTGGGACAGATGCTAAAACCTCGTGACATTCAACACTCGTGTATTCTCACAATACATGATCCCATGGTTCCTTGCCACTCACCTCTGCTAGCAGTCTTAGGTTCGGAGGGGCTTGCCACCAGTCAGCTTGCCCTTTATAGCATCTACTCACACCCCCATGCCAGGTGTACAAGCCAGACGTCTGGTGAGCATGTCGAGAGGTTCTGCCTGGCACAAATAGTTACAGTCTTTTGGTTTTCTCCCTCCCTGTCTGCCAAACTTGTTTACACCTCCCAAGGGCTTTTGCTAATCGGAGCAAGAATGTCTGCATTTTCTCCCGACGATATACAGATTAAAGGGAGGCAGAAGTAAGGGACCTGGATAAATTAATTGAGGGGGCTTGGAGAGTATATAGAAACAGAGATTGTAACGAAAGAAAGAAACTGGGAAACAGTAGCAGCTGCACTAGAGCAGGGCCTGGAAGGGCCCAGGGAGAGTTCTGCCCCCGGTGGACCGGAAGCCATGTGCAAACAGCAGGGAAATGGGACTTGGGGGAAGAAGGTGGACCAAGCTGAGGGGATCGCAAAAGCTGAATGACAGAACCAGGGACGTTTTACCACAGCAGACCCACTACTAGGGTTAAATTGGTGACATTGCAGTGAGGGAAGCAGGGTAAAGAGGTTTATTTTCTGGTAAATACGGTAAGAGGTAACACCGAATGGGAAACTGGAAAAAGGATGGTGGATCAGGTGGCAGGGATGGTGGCAAAGCGGGCAGCTGAAGGAAAAGAAGTTGTTGAACTGGCTTTAATTCCAGACGGTAAACTCAAAACATCTGAACCGGAGTCGGAACATGTGAAGTATTTTAGTGGGGACAGGAATCTAATTATTGATTTAGAAGGGAAGAGAGCAAGCTGACAGATGGGTGCTTACCCAGGTGGACACGTTGTAGTGCCCTTTAGTATTTTACAGAGATTGGTTCTAAGGGAACATAATAAAACATAC
The DNA here is from genome assembly GCF_016699485.2 of Gallus gallus. Lineage (NCBI taxonomy): Eukaryota > Metazoa > Chordata > Aves > Galliformes > Phasianidae > Gallus > Gallus gallus. Next base: position 1,684,408 of record NC_052547.1, read on the forward strand.
TGGGGGAACAGACACTACAAAGTAGTTGTACGAACAGGGTACAGGTGGGGCCTATTAGGAAAGGGAACCTTCCAGGACAACAATGGCAAATCGATTTTTTTTTTTTTTTTTTTTTTTTTGTGGAACTGACAGGAAAAAGGAGGGTTTTGTTATATGCTAGTTCTAACCAATACCTTTTCTGGGTGGCCAGAAGGATTCCCCTGCAGGACCAATAAAGCCAAAGAAGAAACCAAGGTATTGTTGCAGAAGAGTATTCCAAGGTTTGCGGTTCCTGCAATAATATCCTCTGACTGGAAAATTCACTTTATTGCAAAGAGTGTCCAGTGGGTCAGCAAGCTATTGGGAATAGATTGGCAACTGCATACACTGCACAGGCCACATAAGATTGGCAACTGCATACACTGCACAGGCCGCAGATAAGTGGACAGATGGAAAAGATGAACCACCTAATTAAATCAAGGTTGTAAAACTGAAAGTCACCCCTGCAACCCAGGCGGGAAGGTCTGCTCCAGGTGCTGCTAGCGTCCCACACAACAGTCAAAATTAAAGAACAAGCACGGTGGACGCATCATCTAAGAGTCAAGAAGGTTCCTCGAACACGATGGGAATCGAAGACAGCTGGACCTTTAAAAAAACTGCAAATCCAAAGACAGTAATGTGGATTAATTTGATAAGTGCGGCTTTTGATGCAAATGCTTACGTATCTCTTGTGAAAAAACACTGCAAAGTACACTCGTATCAGTAAACTGTTCAGAATGTGGGCAAGCTGACGGTTTTACCTCTCCACTTCTTGGAGTCCCTGATGCATTTAAGGCGAGAAATCAAACTGTTGCAGAGTTTGAGTCACCGTTTTGGTGGGTGATGATCAACGAGAACGTAGATTGAGTTAACTACATCCATTATAATTAACAGTGACTTATAAACTACACAAAGGGAGCAATAAGGGGAATTATAGAACAGTTAGATGTCACAAGTGGATGGTCTGAGAAAATAGGATCCCGCTAGATATGATGTTAGCTGAAAAAGGGCAACCACTGATGTTTAACAGGTATCCATAGGCTTAGCTGAGCGTTGGGAAGATCTGTGAACCTGAACTACTCGGCCAACGAGGAACCGGGGGAGGAAGAGATCAGCGTTGGGTAACAGGGCATAAAAGACGTAACGCTGTTTTCTGCATGCGCTCCTGCTTGCGGGATGCCCGCCACTGCAAATAAAATCTGCTTTTATCACAGATACCGTCCTGATAAATTATTTCAAGATGTCAAACAGATGCTCTCTGACCTCATTTCTGTCCATAACGTTTGTAGTGTTGTAAGTTATACAAAGCTGTTATATTTGGGAATTCAATGTGTGAGAGTTCAAATCTGCTTCTTTCCCCCAGCCTCGCACACCAGCGAGGGCACGCCTGGATAATACACAGAGAAGCAGATACCGGGGGGGGGGGGGGGGGGGGGGGGTGGAGGCTCACCTGTCAAGATAAGGGAAATGGATGGGACAAACACGATAAGCAAGAGGTAACAAATTACGAGGTGAGAACGAGGAAGAGATCAAAGGTTGATGGGATGAGCATGCAGATACAGTAGTAAGCGTCGGGCAGATTGTGCACCTGGAGCACTCAGTGGGGAAACGGGAGGAATTCTCGACGTCGGCGCACAGCGGATATAAGGCTGCGATGTGTTTTTGCTGAGCGCTCCTGTCTGCGGGACGGCCGCCATCGCGAATTAAAACTTCTTCACAGCAGAGCCGGTCTCCAAAAAAAAACACTGATTTCTCACCTCCGGAATTCACAAACGTTTAATACCGGTACGCACGCTGCCCAGCCGGTGTCCATCGTAAAGACGCGGAGTCTGCAGTAAGCAAAGCGTGCTGTACCGCAGCCGCTCCCCCCGCCGCTTACCGCAGTGCTGTGAACCGTTTCGCCCTCTCCCGCCGTGGGACTGGACGGCACGGGGCGCAGCGCAGCTCGGCCGGGCCGCACCCCACCCCGGGCTCTGAGCTCCCCGCACGCGGCGCTGCTGCAGCCCCGGGCCGTCCCGCGCCCCACCGCCCGGCACCCACCGCTCCCCGGCTCTGCGCCGCAGCCCCGGCCACGGACGCGCCACCACTTTCTCGCCGTCACCCCCCGCCCGCGCTCTGCTTCCGCTGCAGGCCGGATGTGATGTCATCCCCGCGCGCCGGATCGGTGTGGCGTCCCAGAGCGGCGCCGTGCAGTCGGCGCGGAGCGGCGCGGCGCAGAGCGGAGCGGAGAGACGCGGTTCTTCAAGCGGAGGCGGCGCCGCCTAGGGCCGCGTTTCTCGCGGTCGCTGCCCGCTGTCCCCGTGGACGAAGTGGCGCTCGGGTGACGGCTGCGATCCTCTCCCGCATCTCGCAGTTCCCGGCGGGACGGTCGCCGTTCGGTATGTCAGTGGCCTCGGCCTGTTCGTGCCGCCCTCGCGGTGGCCCGGCTGTGGCGCAGGCTGTTTGTTTTCCGTGTTCCTCAGCTGTGCCTTCCCGCGGGTCGGTACTGGGCCCATCTTGCTTAATATCTTTATGACCTAGGCGAGGGGATCGAGTGTACTTTCAGTAAGTTTGCAGCTGAGAGCAAGCTGGGAGGTGGTGTGGACCTGCGTGAGGGTAGGGAGGCCCTTCAGAGGGATCCGGGTAAGCTGGGCCGAGGTGAATGGGGTGAGGTTCAACGAGGCCGAGTGCTGAGTCCTGCACTTTGGCCGCGGTGACGCCATGCGGCGCCGTAGGCTCGGGGCAGTGTGACTGGATGACTGTGAAGGGGAAAGGGACCCGGGGGTGGTGCTTGATGTTCGGCTGAACGCGAGCCGACAGTGTGCTGAGGTGGCCGAGAGGGCCAATGGCATCGTGGCGTGCGTGAGAAAGAGCGTGGCCAGCAGGAGCAGGGAGGCGATCGTCCCCCTGTACTCAGCACTGATGGGGCCGCACCTCGAGTACTGTGTTCTGTTTTGGGCCCCTCGCTGCCAGAAAGCCACTGAGTCCCGGGAACGTGTCCAGAGAAGGGCAACAAAACCGGTGAGGGGCCTGGAGCGCAGGCCTTCTGAGGAGCGGCTGAGGGAGCTGTGATTGTTCAGTCTGGAGAAGAGGAGGCTCAGGGGGGGCTTCACTGCACTCTACAACTTCCTGATGGGAGGTCGCGATGAGGAGGGGTTTGGCCTCTTCTCCCAGGCAACAAACAGGACCCGAGGAAACGGCCGCAAGTTGCGCCGGAGGAGATTTAGATTAGGTATAAGGAAAACTTCTTCTCTCAGAGGGTGGTCAGGCACTGGAATGGCTGGCCAGGCAGATGGTGGGAGTCGCCATCCCCGTGGCAGTGTTTGGGAGGCGTCTGGATGAGGTGCTACGAGATACGGTTTAGTGGCTTGCGGCAGTAATGGTGGTGGGAGGAGAGTTGGACTAGATGATGCGTAGGTCCTTTCCACCCTTGCGATTCTGTGACTCTGTGATTCCTTCGCTCCCTGTGCCTTTTGCCGGGAGAATCCCTGTGGGGTTAGTACCCGCACCGCCGGTTCTGCCCTTCAGCTCCGGGGCTGCTCGCAGGGATTGGAGAAAGCGCAGCGCCCGTCGCAACGGCTGCGTTGAGCACGGGAGACCTTTCTGACAACGCACTGTTGGTGTTTTCCTGACGCTGCGGTTGCGGTTGTTTGGGGCTGAGGGTCGGACCCATTGGTAGCACCCATCTTCTCCCACATCCCGCCTCAGTGCTGAGCTCGGGGCACTGCTTCTGTTGAGCTTCTTATCCGAAGACGTGGAGGTGGTGCAGCGCTGAGGTCGCAGTGCTTGGAACGTCTCGAATACGTTTGAAACGTGAACAGCTGCTGTAGGTCATCTGGAGCAGAGTGCTCACAGTGTGAAGTGCTTCTGCTGTGTGGTTCCTGAGGGGTGAGAAGGACGGTGCCGCTGAGCACCGGCAGCGAACAAGCCCGTGGTTGCTGTGATGTTCACGTGTGCGGTGTACAAAGCGGTAACAGCAGAAAGCAGCGCAGGCTGGCACACAGAAGTGGTAGGCAACGTGGCTGTTCGGAAGGAAATGCTTTGAAAGGAAGGAAGGAACAAACAGCCTTGGAGAGAAAGAAGTAAGGAAGGAGATGAACGCTGTGACCGGCGGGTATTGAGCTGTTCCACCCATAATGCTTTGCGTGAAGGTGCTGTGGTGAGATCTGGTGTTACCTCCAGCCTTCGAGCCCCGCGTGCCGAGTGTTGGGTTTTGTAATCCACCTAGTGGCAGCTCAGCACCAGAAAGCTGCGAGTCGCTGCCCCCTGCCGGTGGGACAGGGAGAGAATCAGGAAGGAGAAAAGAACTCGTGTGCTGAGGCAGTCTGTGTTTACTAAGAAAAGAAGAAGAGAAATAACAGGAATGATAAACTCAGTGGCTGTGTTGGGTCTGTGGTGGCGGTTCTGTCCCGTCCCGTCCCCCCCCCCCCAGCTCCTGTCCCACAGGGGAGGACTCGAGTGAGGAGTTTCCCTTTTGATAGCCCTTGATCCACGCGTGGCCGCATCACCTCTCCCTGTGTGGAAGGGCATTAAGGGGTTGTGGTCTGTCGGCCATACCCAGCTAGGTAGCTTCCCAGTGATGTCCTTCACCTGTGCACCAGGAGGAGAGCAGAATTCTCTAAGAAGTGGGTCTGCCAGTGCTTGTGTAGGTGGCCCAGGGATGAGCCGATCCTGTCCCCGTTCAGGTACGCGCGTCAGCCTCCACCTCGCAGCTCGAACCTGTGCTGAAGAGGGAGGAGAATGGGAAAGGTGCCCCGACGCGCTGAGAAAAGCTGGGGCTGCCTCTCCCGGGGAAGGACAGAAAGGGCTCAGGGTGCAGCACCTGTCCTGAGCCAAGCAGCCCGCGGGAATCCACGGCTGTGGCACCAGGAGAAGGTCCCCATCCCGAGCGGAGCCCGTGGGAGATCCCGGCCCGGACAGCTGGACGGGCAGACTGACCAGTTGGTGAAGGCTGCGCCACCGCTTCACGTCCACTGGGCATCTTCTTCCTGCCCGTGCAGCCCAGTCCAACAGTTTGCCAGGCCCTGGGAAGCGCATCATGAAATCCTTTAAAGGAAAAGAGTGTTGAATGTCAGGAGGTTTTAGCATCTGTCCCACCCACATGTCAGGCTCCAACAGGCTGCGGGGCGCTGCGTTCTGCTGCATGGGAGAACTTTGTTTGTGCTTCCGTGGCACAAGAGCTGCCCCCGGAGGTGCACAGCTCGGAACATCTTAAGGGTGTTAAGGGTATGGGGGGCCCAAGGGTCCTGGGTGTCAAGGGTCCTGGGGGTCAGAGGGTGCACGCTGCAAGGTGTGGCTGGGAAACTTTCATGGTCCTTGGGTCAGGAGAGGGTCCGGAGGGTAGCCTCGATGTTCCTGGGGAGGTCCTCAACGATCCTGGGGGCCAGAGGGGGCAACCAGGTGGTGATCTTGAGGGTCTGGGGGGTCCTGAAGGGCCCCGAGGGCCAGAGGAGGATCCAGGGGGGTGGTCTTGAGGTTCCTGGGAGGGCTCCTTGAGGGTCCTGGAGGTCAGAGGGGGATTGCGCAGAGTAGTCTTGAGGGTCTGGGAGTCCTGGGGCAACCTCAAGGGTCCTGGGGGTCGTGAGGGGTGGTCTTGAGGGCCTGAGAGGCGTGTTAAAGGGCTCTGGGGGTCAGCGGAGGTGACGTGCGGGTGGTCTTGAGGGTCAGCGTGCTCGGCTTGCTCCCTGAAATGTCTGTATGCCAATGCACGCAGCGTGGGAAACGTGCAGGAGGAGTTAGAAATCCTTGTTCGGGCGGGCGATTACGATCTGATTGCTCTCTACGTGAGAGAGCAAGAAGGATGTATTGGGTACTGTCCCGGGTGGATGAGGAGCGATTTGAGAGTTCGAGGGTGCGAATTAAGGGGCAGGTTGACGTGGGTGATACTGATGTGGGTATCTATTACAGGCCACAGGATCGGGCCGAGGAAGTTGATGAGGCCTTCTACAGGCAGCTGATAGCAGCCTTGCTGTCACAGGTCCTGGTTGTCGTGGGGGATTTTAACTACCCTGATAGTTGCTGGAAGGCCTACTCAGCCAGCCCTCCGCGGTCCAGGAAGTTCCTCCGGTGCACTGATGATAACTTCCTGATGCAAATGGTGGATGAGGCACGTAGGAGGGGAGTGCTGCTGGTTCTTAGTCTCACTGACAAGGCAGGTTCTGGTTGAAGCGGTGGAGGTTGAGGGCAGGCTTGGTTGCAGCGACCAATAGATGTCGGAGTTCAGGATCTCGTGTGGCAGGAACAGAATACCAAGCAGAGTCAGAACCCTGGACTTCAGCAGGGCCGACTTTTCCCTTTTTGAACAATTCCTAGGTGAAATCCCATGGGACAGGGTACTTGACGGTAAAAGGGGAGTTTGCCTCGGTTGATGAGTACTGGGTTAAGGCCCACTTAAGCAACGTGGACGTGCATTGATCCCTTGGTCCTGATGGGATGCACCACCCGTGGGTGCTGAGGGAGCTGGCGGAAGTCTTTGGTCGGCCGCTCTCCGTTATCTTTGGTAAATCACGGGGAATGGGAGAGGTGCCTGAGGATGGAGGGAAGCAAATGTCTCTCCGGTCTCCAAAAAGGACAAGGAGGAGGACGCGGAGAAGCATAGGCTGGTCAGCCTCACCTCCATCCCTGGGAAGGTGATGGAACAACTTATCCTTGGTGCTGTTTCTAGGCATATGGAGGATAAGAGGGTCATTAGGGGCAGTCGGCATGGCTTCGCCAAGGGGGAGTCGTGCTTAACCGACCTGGTATTCTTTTACGAAGACGCAAGCAGGTGGATAGATGATGGTAAAGCAGTGGATGAGGTCTGTCTTGATTTTAGTAAAGCGTTTGACGCTGTCTCCCCCTGAGGGGGCATGGTCTGGACGGTTGGGTAGTTAGGTGGACTGTGAGCTGGCTGAAGGAAAGAAGCCAGAGAGTCGTGGTCTGGTGGACAGCAGGATGATCAAGAAAGCAGCACTGCGCCCTTGTGGGCAAGAAGGCCAGTGGCCTCCTGGGGTTTTTTAGAAGGGGTGTGTTTAGTAGGTCAAGAGAGGTTCTCCCCCTCTACTCTGCCCTGGTGAGATCACGTCTCATACTGTGTCCGGTTCTGGGGCTCCTCGGTTCAAGAAGGACAAGGAACTGCTTGAGAGAGCCCAGCGCAGTGACCGAGCTGATGAAAGGAGGGGAGCATCTCCCTTATGAGGAAAGTGTGAGGGAGTTGGGTCTCTTTAGCTTGGAAGAGACTGGGGGGTGACCCCATTAACGTTTATAAATATGCGAAGGGTGAGTGTCAGGAGGCTGGCGCCAGTGTCTCAGTGACTCCCATTGAGAGGACACGGGGCGGTGGGTGCAAGCTGGAACCTAGGAGGTTCCACATAAATAGGAGAAAGAAGTTTTTCACAGTGAGGATAACAGAACACTGGAACAGTCTGCCTAGAGAGGTTGCGGGGTCTCCTTGTCTGGAGACATTCAAAACGTGCCTGGACGTGCCCCTCAGTGTCCTAATCTAGGTGTTACTTGCTCTGGCGGGGGGTCTGGACTAGATGGTCTTTCGAGATCCCTTCCAGTACCTGACATTCTGTGATCCTGAACGTAACCATAACCGTAACTAATCAGAACCCTAACCCTAGCGGTAACCCTAATATGCCCTAAGACTGACACTAATCTTGAACCCAGTCTCTAAACCCTAAATGCGCTGAGGCTGTGTGGGCAGCAATTGGAGCGCAGCAGGGAAGCGGCCTGGGACTCGGGCCCGTGGCCTTCCCTCGCTGTGCAGAAGGGTTCTTCTCCAGGGTTCCCAGTTCAGGACCAGCAGGGTGGCCCTTTCCTCAGCTGTACAGGGAGGTGCGGGGGCTGCGCTATCGTGGGGAGGGCTGACAAGTGTCGAAGTGAGGGACGGAACGCGGCCTGGTGGGGAATGGGCTCAGAAGGGGCTGTTTCCAAACTGCCGGTACTACTCCTGGTGCCGAGCGGTATAGCGGTGGTGCTGCCACCTCTAAAGTTGGGGATGGGGAGGGCGTCGGGCCGTTCCTCGTGGGAGAGCAGTGCGGGAGAAGGAGATGATCCCCAACCCGATGGCCGAGCATGTTCCTTTTGGCGAAGCAGCAGATCCGCAACCGTTCTGTATCCGACAAGAAGTTCCCTTAGTTAGAATCTTCCCTTAAGTTGGTGCAATTTCATGTCTTTAGGAAGTGAATCTGTTGGTCATATTGGAGCGTGTGTGTGGCATAAACAGTTGTGAGTCACAGACAGCAGTTATTCTTTTCCAAATGCACGGTCACTTCAGAAATCCCACCCCACGTGCTGCAGCAGAGATGGGGTATTATGGGCTTTATGCAATTCTTGCCTCTTTCCTATCTTTTCTGTCGCCCGCCTTCCCTTTCCCATCACCCTAATCCGTAATAGTGCCCGTCCTCCCCTTCCCCATCTCCCTGATCAAGACCGGTAATAAACTGGTTGGACCAACATTTGAGCTGTTGTTTCTTAGTCTCACGGCGGGTATAGAAATATCAAAGAACCTCCTCTCCGTCCTATCAATTGGAGCGAGACAAACGTGTGTAGGTGCTCTGCAAAATGCACGCATTGCAGCCTTCTTGTTTCTGCGGGGGCTGGGATTAACAACCGAACCAAAGGAATGAGCACCCAAGTCACCTGTTCCAAGTGCTAAAAGCCCTGCACGATGGCTGCAGAGTGAGTGCCTGACATGCATGTCTTGCCAGAGGGAGGGGAATCGGCATTGGCAATTTGGAGCACAGCATTTTGTTTCCATTGGTGATCTTAACTCTGTGCTGTCTGAGTTGCACGCTCAGCTTTCCAGCAGCCAGTCAGGTTTAGATTAAACTTTGTGCTCCTTTGTTTCTTGAGAAGAATTTGCCAACGACCCTTAAAGTCCCACTGGAATTAGCGTGTTTATACGGGCTGTCATTGTTCACTTACTGATACTACTTTTCCTTCGACGGGCAGTCCCAGTGCTTTGCAGGCAGTTTGTTCTTCCTTCAGGCCTTACCATCCCCCTGGGAGCTGAAGGAACTGGGAGTATGTTTTCCTTTCCTCGCTGGCGCTGACTGTGGAGGGTCTGAAATACCTTTCTTCCCCGCACTGTTATCTCGTTTCTGTTGTGCTACAGTTACACTGAACACAATATCAGTGGGCTGGTTGTAAATTGTGACTCTGGGATTGTCGAGGACAAATGTTATTTTTCCATGATACATCTCTCCACTTTGGGAAATTTGTTTACAATTCCTTATCGTTATTTTCTTTTCCTTTAATTTCTGCTCCCCGTTCCAGTTTGCTTCTGTTCTCCCTTGCTTTATGAGTAACGTCCTATCTTGCCATTGCGCACAGTACACCTTTTCCCCTTTCATTCTTTTACAGTCTGTAACGAGCTCTCGTTTCTCAGCTGTAACAATTGTCTTGAGTCCATTCGCGTACGTGTTTTGGACTGTAGTTTAGCCCATGACTCTTCTGATCAGTTGGTATCCCTAGATGCCATCCTGCAGACTTTGCCAATTTCTAATGGATGGATACAATTACAATATGTACTCTTAGGGGAGAAGCGGGAATATGTTCATTGGTATAACGAAGATACACTGTAGTGATTTAGTAGTGAGTTTACAAGATTGGAGATGGGTGCGGTGCTGCTTGTCTGTGTCCCGGGTGGCTTTTACCCCGAAATGGGCTGGGGAGGGCTGGTCTTGGGCAGGGACTGCTGCGCTCCCTCCCACCTCCGCTGCCATTTCTTTTGTCCCGGCAGGCTCCAGTGGACCTTCTGCCTTTTATCTGTGACCCTCCCAGTCTGCAGGCGAGCAACAAATGGCCACGCAGGATCCATCTCAGGTAGGGGCACGGGGAAGCAGGCAAGTGAGGGATGTGAACGCATGGGGAGAGGGAGGTGCCGTCAGCCAGCACTTGTGTGCTGGGGACCGAGAAGCCGCCGGGACTGGAGTTTCTCCCCTCTGCCAGCTGCTTCCGTGGGCCTTGGCGGTTCCCAGCAAGGAGCCTCTTTGCTTGCAGGAGCCCGTGAGCTTTGCAGATGTGGCCGTGTATTTCAGCAGGGAGGAGTGGGCGCTGCTGGACCCTGCGCAGCGAGTGCTGTACCGGGACGTGATGCTGGAGACGTACGAATGCGTGGCCTCGCTGGGTGAGGGCTTTGCTGCCTTTCCTCCTCGTTAGGGCTCCTTGGGCTGTGCAGAATGAGCCTCTGCAAGCAGGGCGTAGAATAATCGCGGTGCAGTTACTTACGGAACAACGCAACTGCAACACAAACGAAAGACAGATAAGCATGAGTTTCAGAAGGGCTTAGCGTACTCAGCACTGTGAGAAAAGACCCAGAGTCGCTGCTGGCAAGCAAGCGTCAGCCCGGAGGGGTTGGATCGGCTCCTGTAAACTGTCTTTGTGTTGCTGCATTGCATTGTGCACCAGCTCCAGCAACCCGACAACTCCCCGGTTATTTATTTACCTTCTTTTTCTTTTTCCTTGGAATTCCCGTAAACCTTTATGAAGCCTTGGGCACTGAGCAGCTCAGATACAATTTGAGAAAAGAAATCCTAAGGTGAATGTTAGAGAAATTGTTCCTGCATAACTTTCAGATACGTAGAGGTCATGCTGGGCTTCGAAGCAAGCCAGTATGTGTTGCTCCAGTGTCATGCGGGCCTTTGGTGTGGTTACAGAAGTTGGGAGGGACGCAGAGCGGAGTTGCTGGAGAAGCAGCTGTGCCAGAATGATGGAAATGCTCTCACATCCAGTGTTTCTGTATTCAACCCCCATGTCCAGCCCCCAAGCCTGCGATGATCTCCCTGCTCGAGGGAGGGGAAGAGCCCTGGATCCCAGATGTGCGTGGCCTGGAGGACACGGCAGGAGACCTCAGCCCAGGTGAGGTGGCGGGGGACAGGAGGAGGTTGGGCTGACGAGAGCTGTCTTTGTCCGAGAAGCGGTTGAGGCCCGATGTGTCATTCCTGGATTTTCTCTGTCATCCAGCAGGCCATGGGGTCGCAGCTGCTCCGGACGTTCTGCAGAAGTGTGATGTGACTGAAGGGCAGTGGGGTGTTGCCTCTGCGGGAGAAATCAGAAAGGATATCCAGGAGGATCTGGAACAAGGAGAGCACCTCAAGCAGCAACGGGGGAACCCTCCAGGAGAGACTGCGAGGAGCCCCCAGGACTCCAGCACGGGTCAAAAGCAGCCTGAAGGTGCAAGGAGCGAGGAAGTGTGTCAGGAGAAAAGGCAGAACCCAAACGCTGAGTGTGGGAACAGCCTGAAAAGGTGTTCCGTCCTTCTTAACCACCACTGTGTACGCTCAGTGAAGAGATTGTACAAGTGTTCGGATTGTACAAAAAGCTTCAAATGGAAATCCCACCTCACCTGCCACCAGCGCATCCACACGGACGAGAGACCCTTTAAGTGCCCTGATTGTCCAAAGTGCTTCAAAACCAATTCCCACCTCACCGGCCACCAGCGCATACACAAAGGAGAGAAACCCATTAAGTACTGTGAGTGTGGGAAGGGCTTCAAATACAGTTCCATACTGCAGCGCCACCAGCGCATCCACACCGGAGAGAGACCCTTCAAGTGTCCTGAGTGTCCAAAGAGCTTCAAAAACAGTTTCCACCTCACCTGCCACCAGCGCATCCACACCGGAGAGAGACCCTTTAAGTGCTGTGAGTGTGGGAAGCACTTCAAGTACAGTTTTGTACTGAAGCGCCACCAGCGCATGCACACAGCAGTGGGACCCTTTAAGTGCTCTGAGTGTGGGAAGGGCTTCAAATTTGGTTATGAATTACAGCACCACAATCGCATCCACACAGAAAAGAGGCCCTTTAAGTGTCCCGAGTGTTCAAAGAGCTTCAAAAGCAAATCCCAGCTCACCTACCACCAGCGCACCCACACAGGAGAGAGACCCTTTAAGTGTCGCGAGTGCGAGATGAGCTTCAAGTACAGTTTTGTATTGAAGCGCCACCAGCGCATCCACACAGGAGAGAGGTCCATTAAGTGCGTGGCAAGGGTTTACGGTGTGCTTCGGCCCGGTTCCGTGACTGATGGAGCAGGAGGACCCACGGACCCACGCCCCAGAAAAGGGATAATGGGAAAAGGAAAAAGGGGGAAGGGGAAAAGGGAAAAGGGTAGGAAGACGGGCCTGACAGCAAAGCAGTGGCAATGATCTGAGGAGGAAAGCTAATTTACTAGAAAATATATCAGAATGCAAGATAACACAGCATAATGCAATATAATTGGAAACAAAGTTAATAAATCTAGTAAAAATGAGAGAGAGAGAGAGGGAGTGTTCAAAAGCTGAAGACCTTACTCTAATGCTGAAGGCGAGCACGCTTGCTGCTGGGACGAGCAGAAAGGGGAAAATGAGATATCTCGTGTTTGTAAAAACCGTTTTCGTCTTTACTTCTGATCTGTAAATGGAAACACAAAGTCCCCTGGGGTATGTAGTTCTTCTCTTCTCAGAAGCAGGTACGTGGAGCATTAACTCTCTAACTCCCAGTGCTCTACAAAGAATCATAGAATGGCCTGGGTTGAAAAGGACCTCAGAGATCGTCTAGTTTCAACTTCCCTGCCACGGGCGTGGTTGCCAGTCATCAGAGCAGGCTGCCCGGGCCCACATCGAACCAAACGGAGCCAGCTCCCTGAGCAAAAACAGTTCCACGGAGATGTTTGCCCTTTCCAGAAGCTGGAAAGGCCCAGACCACTGTTCCCAACGTGCTCTTTGCATGTGCTACAGGGACCTTACCTCCCTGTACGTTATGTGGGGAGCTGGATGGGGTAGGCCCATCACGACTGATAGATCCTCGAGTGTTAACCAACCAGGTGGCTTCTGCCAAATGCTTCTACCAGTGCTTAAATATTCCGCCTCCTGCTGCTTTTGACACAGTTTTTAACACGACATACCATTTGATTTTACCAGAGGCTGGTGCGTGATAGGAGATACGATAAATCCGCTCAATGCTCAAGTATTAACAGGAGAATTTTTGAAATGAATCCGAGTGTCTGATTCAATTCTTTCCGGAGTGCCGTGTCGCCACAGGGCTTGTTTCTCGAGCCCTAATCTGGTGTTGTGGGTGGTAGCATGGGGTACTGCATGTGTTTCAAGCCACCCAGTGGTTGCCTCCACCATGGTAAGCACCTCATGCTTACCGTTGTGAGATCGTGGCAAGGTGATAGAATCAACCTGCCACGCCTCCCCATATTCATACTTCTGCCATTGCCCTTCCCCGCAGAGAGTTTTCATCCTGTCGGCTCGTTTAATTGCAGTGCATGTTTCACAGTCAGGAATAACCCGTGCAATAGCGTCCATACTTAAGTCAGCCCCCAGTCCCCAGCCTACTTAAATGTTGCACCTCTTCTTTGATGGTCTGAGGTTCCATGGGACCGTTACCCTTGTGTTATAATTAACCCTTGTGTTGCCAGTCCAAGTCTATTTGAGACACCTTAAGTCTAGAGGCTTGATCTATCTGATGATTATTTTGTTGTTCTTCGGTAGCCCGACTCTTTGGTACACGAGCATCTACAGAACACGCCTTTACAACCATATTCTTTATTCGGGCAGCAATATCTTTCCACAGCTCAGCAGCTCAAATAGATCTCCCCCTTCTTTGCCAATTGTTTTGTTCTCACCGCTGTAACCACCACCCCCCACCTTCCCATAAGGCATTTGCCACCATCCGTGAGTCAGTGCAACGCACTGGCCGCCTCTCCTGTTCAGCAACGTCTAAAGCCAGTTGGACAACCTTCACCTCTGCAAATTGGCTTGATTCTCCTTTTCCTTCGGTGGCCTCCGCAACTTGTCACGCAGGGCTCGACACAGCAGCTTTCCATCTGCGATGCTTCCCCACGGGACGACGTGAGCCGTCAGAGAGGAGGGCTAATTTCATTTTCTGGTAATTCGTTGTATGCCGGAGTCTCTTTAGCGCACAGTACCTGTTCTGCTGGTGATGTTCCAAACTTTTTGCCCTCAGGCCAGTCCATGATCACCTCTAAGATTTGTGGGCAACTGAGGTTCCCCATTTGGGCTCATTGTGTAATCTATGCAACCCTCTTACTCCAAGCGGCATCAGTAGCACGATGGATGGAGGGAACCTTTCCTGTACACATCCAGTTGAGCACTAGCTCAAGTGCTCAAGCGGAAGGAGGAGTACTGCGTTTGAGTACCAACTACTTCGGAAGCAGCCTTTACCCCCTCGTACGCGGCTAACATCTCCTTTTCAGCTGGAGCGTAGCGCTCTTCAGACCCCCTGTATGCTCGACTCCGGAATCCAAGGGGTCAGCCTCGGGTCTCTCCTGAGGCTGCTTGCCACAGCCTCCAAGTGGGACCTTTCTCTCTATCCCGGGTGTAAGAAGAGCTTCAACCACAGCTCCAGCCCGATCAAGTTGCAGAGGATCCACTCAGGGCAGAGACCTTAGAAATGCCTGCACTGCAGGCAGAGCTTCATCCAGGGCCCCCGCTTTATTAGAAGTTGGCTAATGTGTGTGAGAGGTAGGCTCTGCAACTGTCTCACGTGCAGGAGGAGTTTCTTTGAGGGCCGGCACCTCATTTTTCATGGGAAAACCCCCACTGGAGAGACCCTGAGGATGCTGGAGACCCCGAGGATGACAGAGGCCCTAATGCTTCTCAACATACAGAAAGTTAGGAAGAGAGGTGGCATCACTGGCACTCTCTCTGGAAAAGGGACTTACATCCGGGACGTTCTTGGTCTCTTTTCCTGTTAATAGAAGAAGACCTCTGCCCACGCCCGGTTTTCTCTTCTGCTCTTCCTGCATGCAGCTTTTTGAAGGCGTTTCTTAACAAAGTGCAGCTGCGTAGGGATGTTCTGTGTGCACGTGTTCCTGCCAGTAATGTCAGGGTCCACTGATGAATCGTGTACAAGGGTCAGGAGAATAGTAAAATGTCTCTTGGAGATTGACTAAAAATGACCTGCGAGCAGAAGAGGACATCCTCCCTGCAAGCTTTCCCTTCATCCTTGTGTTAGACCTCAGACAAGTCACGTGGAAGAGACCGGCCTTGGAAGTTAAGCTTGGTTTGCTCTGCTCCTCACACACCTGATCATTTCTTCCCTTGTGTGGCTAATGGCCTTTCTGTGGATTGTGAAAGGGGAAAAGTGAGGAAGGAGAGTAAACTAGCTGAGTTGTCTTGGAGCTTTTGTTTTCCTTCTGCTCTGGCCCTATTTTCCTAAAATAAAAGACAAAACGTGGTAGAAGGACAGGGAAAGGTGCAAGAAGGTCTGACTCCAGGTCCTTGCATGCCTCTGGGGGAAGGCCAGTTTGGCACACAGCCCCATCTCCCTTCCTAACGCAAACTGACATGGGAGGGTGTGCAGGGAGGGCTTTGTCACTCAGCCAGTTCAACCAGCAGTTGTATCCACCCAGCAGAAATGTATGTCCTCTGTGTAACACGCGAGCTCTGCACAGCCCAGAGCTGGTGCAGCCTCACAGACAGAGCTCCACAGTGAACAAGCAGCTCTCCAGGTCTCCATCTGCAAGGTTGTTATGCATTATTGGGTTTTTTTTTGTTGTTGTTGTTTGTTTGTTTGTTTGTTTGTCTTGGTGTCCATCCAAATTTGGAAGCATGGCGTGCTCACAAGGCATTTGGATCTGCTCCACCTGGAGTTGGGCACACTGGAGCACCCTGTAAACGTTTCTATAGCAATGCACACAGCGTGAGGTGTAAGCAGGAGGAGGGAGAAGCTTTTGGCTTGGTCTTGGAGCTAGAACATCATTAGCATAAGCAAGGTGTGGTGGGAAGGGTTCTATGACACGCACTATGTGTACTGGATGGCTCTGGGCTCTCCAGGACAGATTGGCAGTGAGACGGTATGGCGTTGCTGTTTGTAATGGTGGGCTGGAATGCATGAAGCTTGCTGTTCCCAATGACATGGCTGAGAGCCCCCAGGTAACGTTTAAGGGGCAAGGCAATAAGGTGAGGGTCTTCTATAGGCCACCCAGCCAGGAGAATGATCTCAGTTAATAATTCCTAGGAAGCGTGAGAGAACAGTGAGGTGGACCGTGAACTGGCTGACTGGCAGAGCTCAGAGGGTTGTGATTATTGGTGCAGATTCTGGTTGGAGGCCTGTAAGTAGCAGTGTTTCCCAGGGAGTGTTTCTGGGTCCAATCTTGCTCAACATCTTCATCATTGACCTGGATGAAGGGATAGAGTACACCCTCAGCAAGTACAATGCTGGGAGGAGTGGCTGACATACCAGAAGTCTGTGCTGCCATTTAACCAGATGTGAACAGAGTGGTCGGTTTGGTAGACGAGAACGTGATGAGCAAGTATAGGGTCCTGCACGCGGGGAGGAAAAATTGCCTCCATCCATACAGGTTAGGGTTGACCTACTGGAGAGGTGCTCCCCAGCAAGCTTGGAGCTGGGGAGCAATAGGCAGGGAACAGCACGGCTGGGCGGCATCATTCGTCTGCAGACAGAGTGCAGCTTTGCAGGACTCCCTCTGACATTTGGTCCCCGCTATAGCCCCGTCCCACTGCTGAGCTCCATGGGCGTCCCTAGGGATCCTTGCGTGACCAAACAGTGTCCAAAGTGGAAATAGGACACTGTGACAGGAACAGCGGGTGACCATGAGGTGTCACGGCCAAAACATAACACAAGCACGAGGTGACTGTGGGTAAGAATGTGGTGGAAGGACCACGGAGTCAACATCTCAGGGAGTACTTATTGAGAAAGGGACAGAGCAGGCTCTGCAGTGGCAGCAGGGAACACGGTGACAACCCCAAAGAAAACTCAAGCTCGGGGCCGGGGAGTGCTGGACATGCTGGTGGAGCAGCCGCGTGAGGCAGCTGCTAGTTCAGGATCCCTGTAAGGAAAGAGGGAGAAATAAGGATCACAGCGGGCCTGGGGCTCCTCTGAGTACAGTAATGTCACTGGGGGAATGAGACATTACCTGGACTGGTTGGATCAGGTTGCCCTGAAACTGAGCAAGACGAGGTCAGCACGGTCACAGTTCACCACCAGCCCCCCTCCCCAACCACAGCCCCACTGCCCCAACACACACCTTTCTTACTGCACAGGAAGAAGAAGATCCCCAGTGCAAGGTAGACGAGCCCCAGCACAAAGCCCCCGACGCCCATCAGCAGCTTGCTCCTGCTCACATCCCCCGGGGGCTCTGCAGGGACAGGAAGAGGAGCTCGGGTTCTGAAGGCCACGCTCCCACTCCTCCCACAGCTGGACAGGGGCTGGGGGCCTTACCCTAGCGCTGGGTGATGGGCTGCTGCAGGCTGGTGTGCTCCACCTGGCACACATAGCTGTCCCCGTGCCGTGGGCTGGTCTCCAGCACCACCAGCACCTGGTACGTCCAGTCCCCGTTCTGGATCACGTCCGTGGACACCACGCGCTCTGTCTCCTCCTGCCCGTTCTGGAACCACTTCACCTCGATCTCCGGCGGGTAGAAGCCCGTCACGTAGCAAGCCAGCCGGTCGGTTTGGAGCAGGGAGCCCGACTGCAGCGCAGAGATCCTCACCTTGGGCTCTGCCGGGGGGGGGGGAAGAGAGGGGACAGCGTTGGGGACAGGCTGTGAGAGCACCGCGTGCGCTCATCAGCGCTGTGCCAGTCACAAGCTCTGGGGACGCGTGAACTCACCTCTCCTCTGCAGCATCAAAGGGGCCACTATCTCGTAGTTGTAGTTGCAGAGCATTTCCACTGCAGCCCTGTTCTTCTCCAGCACGTCCGGCTGGCTGTTGAAGAGTTTAGCAGAAGGCTCTCCCAGGACTGTATCGGCCACAAAGAGACCAACATCGCTGTCGAAGTGCACGTACTGCTGCCGGTTGTAGACGTGCCTCACCAGAAACCTCACCCGCTCGGTGCCGTTGAGGAAGTGGCACTCAATTGTAGCACTCCACTGGAAAAATGCTGCGGGGAGGGGGCACCGTCAGGGAGCCCAGCTGCCCCTCGGCAGACCCGAAAGCCACTCCCCGTCCGCGCTCCGTCCCGGCCCCCCCACGCCCACGACGGCTGCGGAGCCGCTGGCGCCGGCATCGTGAGCCGCGGAGCTCCGAGCGCTGCGCACGGGGCTGGGGTGGGCGCCGGGAGACACCGGGAGGGACCACCCTGCACCATCCCCACACCGGGACTCCGAGCTCACCCGAGGGCCGCGTGCCGGCGGCCAGCCGTGCTCCCAGCGCCACCAGTGCCACCAGCACGGCCCCGGCCACCAGGACACGGCCGCTCCCCATGGCTGCTGCCGGAGGAGGAGGAAGGGTGCCGGCAGCCCGCGCCGCTGCTCTGGAGCAGTGAGTGCCTGGGCTGGGCGGCATCACCCGTCTCCAGGCAGATCTCCGTTGCGGGTACCCCGATCAGCCGTGGCATGATAGCACTGTCCCGTGTGGCATCCGCCTGTCTGTCTGCTCTGAGGTCTGGAGGAATGCTCGGTGCTGCTGCTCTGCCTGGGAACAGCCGTGTCGCTCACAGGGCTCCACCCACTGCCTGAGCCCCACGGATGGCCCCGTGGTCCCTCCATGACATTGCCATGCTCATCCAGTGGTCACCCCGTAGTTTCACCATACTCACGCCGTGGTCACCTCTTTACCATCCCAATTCTCACACCGCGTTCTCCTTATATTACTCCTGCCATCTCCACACGGTCACCTGATAGAAATGCCACTGCCTGCCCATAGTCTTCTCACTGTCACCCGCTATTTGTTCCAGGGCCCTCTTGCCCACTCCATGCTCCCCCTTTTGATCCGCAATCCCCACGGTCCATTCACAGTGAACCCGTGATCATCCAGTGCTCTCACCATGCTCACCCGTTTCTCAGCACCTCTGCTCCAGCACCCAAGGGCAGGTGTCCATTCAGAATGCCACCGGCCTTTTGTCCTCCTGGGCACACTGCTGGCTCACGTTCAGCTGGCTACAGACCAAAACCCCCAGGTTTGTTTCCTCTGCTCGGCTTTCCAGCCACTCTGCCCCAAAACCTTTCGTGATGCCTGGGGTTGCTGTGACCAAAGGGCAGGACCTGCCTTTCATGAACACATGCTGGCTGGGTCTGCTCCTGTGCCTTTGAGAATTCCCTCATGAGAAGTGTCCAGCCTTCCTGGACACCTTTACCCTTCAGGAATGACTCCCAAGGGACCCTCCTGTGGTGGTTTAACCTGGCAGGTGGCTCACACAGCCACAGAGATGCTCACTCACCGCCCCCCTCCCCCCAACCCAGTGCGATGGAGGAGAAAATAACAAACAAAACAAACTAGAACGAGAGGGTTGAGAGAAAAATATTTACTAAGACAGAGGAAAGGAAAAGGATAATCATCAGGACAAATATATATCTCTCTATAGAAATGTATTTAACAAGTGATGCGAAAGCAATTGCTCAACGCTCCCAGGGCAACGCCCAGCTAGCCCTCCAAGCAGCGGGACTGAGCAAAATGAACTCCAACCCCCTTCAAAAATCCTCCTGCTTGATGTCACATGCCACGGAATATCCCTTTGGCCACTTTCAGTCAGCTGTCCTAGTTCTCTTCCCTCCCAAATGCCTGGGTCCTTTGCTGCAAATGGCCTTGGCTCTGGACAGCACTGCTGAGCAGCAACTGCAAACGTTAGCAACATTGTTTTTCCCCTGGAACCAAAACATAAGGTCATACCAGACACACTCAAGAAAACAGTTCAATCCCAGCTGAAACTCAGACAAAGCTGCTGATGGGCGGGGAGGTCTGGGTCTCAGGCTCGTCTGCCTGGCACTGTGGCCCTTCTACTCCCTGCGCAGTGCAGAAGGTGAGCAATGAATGGGGCAGTGGAGGGTGTGCTGATGGCTATGGCCACACTGACCTCATCTCACAGTGTATCAGGGCGCCCCATGCTCACCACTCCAGGAAATGTCTGATTCCCCCAAACCTGTTGGTCTTCTTCCTCACAGCGGGGTTCCTCCCGGCCTCAATCACCTCTGCAGACCCCTGTTAGTCTCTCTCCGGCAGTTCCCTGCCTGTCATGTGCTGAGGAGCCCAGAACTGAACACAGTGGTCCAGATGTGGCCTCACCAGGGCAGAGCAGAAGGGGAGGATCACCTTCCTCAGTCTGATGGTCACACTCATTTAATGCACCCCAGGATTCCCTTGGCCACGAGGGCACGCTGCTGGCTCATGGCCAACCTGCTGACCACCACCACATCGAGGTCCTTCTCCTCAAAGCTCCTTTCCAGAAAGTCAGCCCTAACCTGTACTGACAACGATGACTGTGCTGTCTTTGAAGCATTTTTCAGTAACTCTCACAATGACCTCCTCTGTGATTTTGCCAGGCACCAAAGGGAGACTGTTAGGCCTGGAATTGACAAGGTCTTCCGTCTTGTCCTGCCTGGAAACTCAGCTGTTTCCAGCTTCCAGTCAACTGGGACATAGATTTACACGCATGCAACTGGAGCAGCAAATCCCACCCACATCCACAGCCCACTGGGAGTTTATCATCAGTGCAGTCGTGGGCCTGAACCCAGAGCTCCAGGTGTCCCACCACCCATCTCCAGTGTTCAAGACAGACGTGAAAAAATAGTGCACTGTGTGACTCTGCTTGTTCTATGTCCCGATACGATACTAGCTTAGCTAGGTCTTTGTCCTTCACTGTCTCCCCTCGCTTAGCGAGGATACTGAGAAGCAGTGTCAGTGCTGCTGCAAATTCCACATCCATGCTAGCAGCAAGTGGCCGAGGAGGAAGCTGCGCAATCTTCCTACCCGAGTGGCCGCCCATCCCGGCACACGGCACTCACCCCACCGCGGGTCTAATTCGACGTGTGTCCAGCACACAACGCTCTGAGCTGCCGCCTTCTCGGCATGGAGCTTACCCGCTGCATCCTTCCCCGCTCTCGTTGCCTTCCGTGTCAAACCGCTGTGGCAACTCTCGAGCATCCCGCTGCCTCCACGTCGAACCGCTGTGGCAACTTGTGCGGCTTTCCCGGGTCCCTGTTCGGGCGCCACTTCAAGGAAGGCGGCCTGAATGAATCCACGCGTCTTCACAGAAGTACTGGTGGAAACTCCTCTAATCCTTTATTGCCCGAATCAGCTCATACTTATACAGAAATACAGGGTACACACGGCAACTTATAACTGGTTAGCACACAGAAATCACGCGTCTTGCTTGCTAGCTATTGGTACAGCATTAAGCATCACACGGTATTTTTCACTGTTCTTCGCATTCCACTGTCTTGATCTCTTCCCAGGCTAGCTACCCCCTTATCTTAACTGAAGCCTCAGTTTGTCTTCCTGCTTTGACAGCCTCAAGGTCTCACAGCCTGGGTTGTGCACATAGCACTCAAGCTCACAACTCCTTGCTCCCTGAGCCACTCTCCTACAGGCTATAGTTTGGAACGCGCATTCTCCAAAAGCCCACTACACCCAGAAAAGATTGTGTCTCTTTCTTACTAATGGGCGGAGACACGGCAGTGATTTTGTCCATCACATCTGCTGGGATGTGACGGCACCCATCTTGCCACTTTCTGCCTAGGAACCGACTCTCCTGGGCAGGTCCTTTCACTTTGCTTCGCTTGATAGCAAAACCAGCTTGCAGAACGGTCTGGCTTATTTGCTCTCCTTTCTCAGAAGCATTCTCTGCTGTATCACCCCACAGAACGATGCTATCAATGTACTGCAGGTGCTCAGGAGCACTGACTGTTCCAGTACAGTTTGGATCAACCGTGGCAAATGGTTGGGCTGTTTCCACCCCTGGGGCAAACGGTTCCAAGTAGACTGAGCGCCCCTCCAGCTGAAGGCAAATTGCGGCCTGCATTCTGTGGCCAGAGGAATGGAAAAGAAGGCATTAGCAATGTCACTGGTGGCATACCACTTGGCTGCTTTTGACTCCAGTTCATATTGCAGTTCTAACATGTCCGGCACAGCAGCACTCAGTGGGGGTGCGACTTCATTCAGGCCACGGTAGTCTACCGTCAGCCTCCGTTCTCCACTGGCTTTACGCACTGGCCATATGGGGCTGTTAAAAGGAGAGTGGCTTCTGCTGATCACTCCTTGGCTCTCTAGCTGACAAATCAACTTATGAATGGGGAGCAAGGAGTCCCTGTTGGTGCAGTGCTGCCATCTGTGCACTGCTTTTGTGGCAATCGGTACCTGCTGCTCTTTTACTCGCAGCAACCCCACAACAGACGGATCTTCTGACAGGCCAGGCAAAACAGACAGCTGCTGAATGTTGTCTGTATCTACAGCAGCTATTCCAAAGGCCCAGCGATACCCCTTGGGATCTTTGAAATACCCCCTTCTGAGGGAATCGATACCCAGCATGCATGGAGCCCCTGGGCCAGTCACAATAGGGTG
The DNA here is from genome assembly GCF_016699485.2 of Gallus gallus. NCBI lineage: Eukaryota > Metazoa > Chordata > Aves > Galliformes > Phasianidae > Gallus > Gallus gallus. The sequence continues at coordinate 1,706,631 of NC_052547.1, forward strand.
TTTTTGCCAGTCTTTACCAGTGAGGCTTATTTCGGCCTCCAACACAGTCAGTTCTTGAGAGCCCCCAGTCACTCCAGAAATACGGATTGATTCCGTCCTTCATGACTCGAGGGCATTGGAGTGGACTGTGCACCGGTATCCACCAGAGCCTTATATTTCTGTGGTTCTGATGTGCCAGGCCATCGGATCTGCGCAGTCCAATAAACTCTGTTATCCCTCTCCCTCCCTGACTGAGGGCAGGGCCCCTCTATTCATTACCTGTGGTAACTGGAGCAACTACACCGCTGGTTGATTAGTTCTGTAATTCTCTGACCCGCGCTCGCAGTACAGGAGTAGTGTGGTCATGCCACTTCCTCATGTCTTCTCTGTGGTCACTGAGGTGACGCCACAAGGCAATACGCAATGCAATCCTACAATGTTCCTCATTTGAGCAGGAAAGAATTTGCCTTCAGTAGCTGAGATTTTTGATGATGCGGGTGAGGAGAAGGGTCCATCCCCTTTAATTAAGTGGATTTTGATTAGCTTGATCAGTTCTTTCATTAGGCCCCTTTGCTTATCCTGATCTTCATCAAACGTTTCTGATACTACTACGGGTTCGTCACGATTGATCAACAGAGACACTTGCTCTTCTACTTCATCCAGTCTGTTTGCTAATTCTGAGATGGCTGAAATGGAAGCGTGTGTTGGGGGTAGATCTTGTTCATCATTTTGAAGTGTAAGAATTAATTCCAAAACTGGGGGTCTTCTCTGTTGGTCCTCGTATCTGTCAAACGTTGCTGCTGGTGTAGTGGTGTATCTTTCTGGTGCTGTTCTTGTGAGTTTCTGCCATATATCCGGCATTGTTCTCACTCTCTGCGGATCATGACCTTGGCGTGGATCGTTAGGAGCAAAATTAGGGTCATACACCATTCCCACCACAGCTATTTCCCTCAAATACTGGATACCTTTTTCAGCTGTATCCCACTTCTACATCACAGGCTTCAGACTGTCTCTGACGGGATGCCTTTCCCTGACGGCTACTAACATTCGTTCCCAGAGGGTGGTGGCTCCATCCAAACATCTACTAATCCCTCTGTCAATAGATGAGTCTTTGGCAATGCCTCCTAGTTGGCGGGCTTCGTTACTATGCAGAGACAAGCTACTGGCCCCGCCGTCCCAACAGCGAAGCAACCAGGTGACAAGGGTTTTGTTCGGATGCCGTGTAAACTCTTTCCTTGAGCCTTGGATTTCAGTCATCTTCAGAGGTCGGCAAACAGAAAGAGAGACTTCTTCTTCATCACTCGCCTCTCCGTGTCTCTTGGTTTTTGCTTTTGCCTTTTGTGGCTCTGAGGAGGCCCCCTGGCCTGGATCTTCCTCTACCTCCTCCTCCACAGCTGCTGCTTCTTTTTTCCATTCCAGACGCGTGGACACCCACTTCCATTTCTTGCCTTCCACAGGGGCAGCTGACACTGCTACTGGTGTCTCCTGTGACTGATCAGATTTGACTTGGAGATTTCCCCCTTTGGCTTCAACCTCTGCTTGGAAACTCTCTCTCTCCAGAATAGTATTACATAGAGCACGGTAAGCACAAGCCAAGCCCCAAATAAGCCGTACCTCCTTCGATCTATCTGAGCCGTACTATCCCTGACTCAAATACTGGCTTCGTTTCCTGGGATCCCACAGGTGTTCAAGAGTGGAGTGCCATGACATTGCAGGTCCCCACGCTTCTAAGATTTCTCCTAAACCTCTCCATATTCCCTGCCAGTCAGCATTCTCTGGTTTTGGAGGAGACTTCTTCCACATAACACAAATGGAGAAGAAAACATTCAAGGAGATTGATAACGTGCACGTGAGTATGAGCTCCAGCTCGGCAGTTGAAAAAACACGAGACAAACTGAGAAGAAAGCCTGGAAACTGGTTTGAAAGTGTCAAACTTAAAATGATACCACATTGCATAAAGGTACCAGGCAGGTGTCTCCATCAGGGCCCTTATTTGGTTATACATGAACACAATTCCAGAACACGAAATCATGATGTTAATTATAGGCCAATAATTTCCCAAGATCATGATTGTCCTTAATCCCTTATACAACGCTCCTGCAATAAAGAGCAGACTCATAGCTGGTAGCTGCTAAAATGGGGGAAAAACAACAACAACAACTACTGGGTACAGTGTCCGGAGTTCGGCAGACTGCCCAGACCATAATCTCATCTATGAGGGTCGCACTAGCACTGCCTTGCAGTCTGGCAGTCTCCGGCTTAAAGAAATCCTCTCTTTTCTCTGTTAGCGTTAAAAGCTTCAGATTGCCCGCATTCTCCAACCAAAAGCTGTCACGGACTTATCTAGCTCAATCTAGATCAGTCTATGCCCGTGACGGGGCGGCAGTGGGCCTGTGGGCCCCCTGGCACCCAAAAATGGGAAGGGAAAGGGGACAGGGGAATGGGAGCTGGGCTCAGAGAGGGAAAAAGAACAGAGCAGTGGCCACAATCTAAGGTGGAAAACTTATTTTACTAACCGTGATATTGGAATGCAAGATAACACAATATAATACAATCAAATTGAAAGTAAGGGTAATAAATAAGATAAAATAAGAGAAAGCTTCCAAAACCGAAAGGTCTGCTTGAATGAAGGTGCACAGCTCGGAAGCACACCCAGCACTCTGCGTGGCTGCCAGAGAGAGAGTGTGAGCCTGATCACGCCACTCATATCCCGTGATTTCAGTGCCGTATCTTCCCTCTCTGACCGTGAGGTCCTCTGGGATACGCAGTTCTTCTTCTCTTTCGAGAAGCAGGTATCTGGAAGGTTGTCAATCCACGGAACTGGACTATTAACCCTGTAATTACCCGGGCTGTCCATGATGCTATGATGTGGAATACCAATGGCAAAATTACAAAACCATGCCAGCTTGGCTCAAAGCCTGGTCAGCAGCACCCATCCAAGGCATGAGCTGCCCAACAAGGTTTTGAAGCTAATGGCTGACTGCAATGAGCACAGCGCTGATAGCAGCTTTTCACAAAGAAAGAAGCTGAACAAAGTTGAGACTGGGGCGTTCTGACCTGGGTACAATTGGCACAGGCACCAGGTAAGATAATCCTACATGGTAGGAGAGCGCCTAGCACAGGGCAGAACCCATGTGCTAACTGTTGGAAACAGTGTGTGAGCAGGGGAGCACACACTGCGTCAGCCCGAGGAGATGCAGGAAGTTCAGCAAACAGAGATACACACACCCACAAACTCCAAACACATGCATGCAGGGCTGGCTGAAGCAGCACAGCACTCAGATGGAAAGTTCACTTTCTGTGTGGGTGAGAAGAGATGGTATCATGTGGGGCCACATCCCCATCCCGACTCACCACCCTGGGGGTTCTCCAGGGAGTGCTGGACCCAGTATTGTCCCGGACGTGAGTCCAACAGGGAAGTGGGACCACTCCAACCACAGAGATCCCTCCTGAGCCCATTCCACACTATACCTGTGGCCGAGCCACTGGATACCCCATCGTGGCCTGCAAGGGAGGGTGAGCCGTGAGCCCTGGCTCTGTGCTTGCTGTGGGGCACGGAGCATCATGCCACCACCACCACTGTGACCCCAAAAGCAACGAGGGGACCCAGAGTGCCCTGACCCCAAGCACTGGCAGGGTAAAGTGCTGCCCTTGGCACTCACCTGGCGCTCCTTCATAACCCTTCTTCTCCTACCCTGCAGACAGAAAGAAGTGCCAGCATTGGGCTCATGTCAGACCATGGGCATTCCCAAGGGGGTCCAGGCCCCCCCTGCAGCTCCCCCTTTCTCCCTCCAGCTCTCTGCCTTTACCTGACAGGAACTTCCACACCAATAATGCAATCAAAGCAACGAAGAGAACCACCAAGGGGACGACCAGCCAAGCCTCAATGGGGATCAGGTTGGGCTGCGGCTCTGGGGGAGAGTACCGTTGTCAGTAAACAAAGGGGCGGCCCCCAAATCCCAACTCCACACATCCCATGCTGCCAGGCTTACCCCAAGAGAAGAGACCAGGCTGGGGCAGGCTGGCGTGCTCCACGCGGCACCGGTACTTGTCCCCATCCTCCGGCAGCACATCAATGGCAGCCGAAGTGTGGTAAGTGCCATCCCTATTGGGCACGATGCCCCCCCAGCGGGTCTCCTGGTCCTGGACCATGCTGTCCTTCATCCAGCTGATGGCGATGCGCCGCGGGTAGAAGCCGTGAGCGTGGCAGGACAAGGTCAGGATCCCATCGGCCTCCTTCCCCCACACTCGCACCTCGGGCTGCACTGCAGGTGGGTGATGTTGTGGGCCGGGCTGAGCACCCCACACTGAGCCCCTGCCCCACACCCAGCCCAGCCCCACGTCTCCCTCCCATCCTCACCTCTCCTTTTCACTGCCGCCTTCCCGTGCTCCAGGTATCTCCTCAAGTTCTGAACACAGACAGTCCCCAGCTCATGCTTCCATCTCTCAGCATACGTCCCTTCTGTCTCCCATCTCCTCTTGGTGATTTCTGCCACTGGATCCGCCGCGGTGAACGTCATCGTGTCCATATCAAAGGCAAGGAAGTCCCTCCCATCAAATGCATACTGATCGTACCCTCGGATGCTGCCGTCCTCCAGGATGTCACAGCCGATCATCATCTGCATCGTGTGAGACCCTGAGGCACAGCCAGGGTGATAGGTGAGAGGCTTCTTGGGCTGTGGGGCACCACGAGTGCCATGAGGCTGGGGTGGGGTGGGTGGGTGCAGGAGCAGGGCAGCCCAGGGACAGTGCCACCACACATGGACGGCCCAGCACAGCTGGGCGTGGGGCACGGCCACACCTCAGTGGGGCTGGCGGACAGCCTCGGCACACAGAGCTCCTGTCCCAGACGCATCGCGCTGCATCTTCCCCCACACTCACCTCCACTTTTGTTGTAGCGTTCCGGCAGCCTGCTCAGGAACCAGTCAAAATCCCGCTCACCGCCCTGGGCCTTCTGGGTCTGCGCAGCCCAGTGCTCCTGGTCCTCCTGCGGCAGCATCTCCACGATGGGCTGTGCAGTCCTGCTCTTACTGTCGTAGATACCGAAGATTTTGTCGTCCACGTACCCGACGATCACGAACCGCGGCATCCCGGGGCCGGGATCCGTCATCCCGGTCAGGAAGTAGCGCAGGGAGTGCGACCCTGCGGGAACAGACGGCGTCGGAGCGGTGAGCCGCGGGTGGGGGTCCCGCGGACGCAGCCCCGGCGTCGGGGAGCGAGGAGCCGTGGGTCCCGGTGCCGGGGGCAGCCCGCTCCCACAGTACACACCGCACACCGCCGCGCCCAGGGCGCCAACCAGCAGCTGCAGCCCCAGCCCCAGCCCCAGCCCCAGCCCCAGCCCCAGCCCCAGCCCCAGCCCCAGCCCCAGCCCCAGCCCCAGCCCCAGCCCCAGCCCCAGCCCCAGCCCCAGCCCCAGCCCCAGCCCCAGCCCCAGCCCCAGCCCCAGCCCCAGCCCCAGCCCCAGCCCCAGCCCCAGCCCCAGCCCCAGCCCCAGCCCCAGCCCCAGCCCCAGCCCCAGCCCCAGCCCCAGCCCCAGCCCCAGCCCCAGCCCCAGCCCCAGCCCCAGCCCCAGCCCCAGCCCCAGCCCCAGCCCCAGCCCCAGCCCCAGCCCCAGCCCCAGCCCCAGCCCCAGCCCCAGCCCCAGCCCCAGCCCCAGCCCCAGCCCCAGCCCCAGCCCCAGCCCCAGCCCCAGCCCCAGCCCCAGCCCCAGCACCTCGCTCGGACCCATCGCACCACTCCGCTCTGCGGAGACCCCAGGCTCCGCACCGCTTCATAAATGGTACCTCCGCTCCTCCCGGCCAATGGAGTCCATGAGCGCGGGTGACGTCACCGGGCGCCAGGCAGATCTCGCTTGTGAGGGTTGTCAAAAGCGAAAGCGAAAGTTCGGAGGACAGGAGGGGACGAGCGGGTCCCTGTGGCGACCCCGGGAATGAAGGGAAGAAGGGAAGGAGCCGTCCGCCAGAGCGCGGTCGAGGGCCGCGATGGGAGCACCACCAGTGTGGGGCACGCGGAACGCTCCTCCCAGCAAGGATAGGTTGGGTGCAGAGAGGCACAGAGACCCCAAGGGTGGGAAGGATCACCATTGATCCCCACCCGACAGGGAATGATCCCGAGGGCAGCGGCTACGAGCAGCACCTCAGCTCTGTGGGTTGTTCTGCCCAGACAAGAGGAGACCGAGGGGAGGCTCCGTGGCACCTCACAGCCCCCTCATGGTGGCCCGCAGGCTTCTCTTGGTAGCCAAGAAGGTACTACAGCGACACGGAGGACCCTCCGGGCAGCCATCCGTTCCCTCCCACACAGTGAGAACACCCCGCCCTGTGTGCAGGCCTTGGCTTCTCTCATGCTTGTTATCTCTGCTTTTCTTCTGCTGAGGCTCTCTTATCATAACACAGCAGCCTTACAGCATCCTTCCCAGCCCGTAATAATATCCACACTATTCACAACGCCTGGGTCGGATTCTAGGGGAAATGCTATTATTTTTCCAAGGAGGAGAATGATTGGAACAGCAGCAGGGAGCACTGCAATGCCCACGGAGCTTCCCTGGCCACCATAGGCAGTGTGGAGGAAATGGTGAGATGGGGACATGAGCCCAAAGCTCTGGGGAAGGCACCAGGCTGGGGAGGGACAGTGGCACGTTACAGCCCCTAACCCCTCCCGCATCCACCTGGGGGACGTCCCGAGATGTGCACCTCCGGGGGCAGCTCTTGTGCCATGGAAGCACAAACAAGCTTCGTCCATGCAGCAGAATGCAGTGCCTTGCAGCCTGCTGGAGCCTGAGATGTGGGTGGGACAGATGCTAAAACCTCCTGACATTCAACACTCTCTTCCTTTAAAGGATTTCATGATGCGCTTCCAGGGCCCGGCAATCTGTTGGATCGGGCTGCACAGGGAAGAAGAGGACGCGCAGTGGACGTGGAGCGATGGCACAGCCTTCACCAACTGGTCAGTCTGTCTGTCCAGCTGTCCAGGCCATGACTTCCCACGGGCTCTCTTTGGGATGGGGACCTTCTCCTGGTGCCACAGCCGTGGTTTACCGTGGCCCGCCAGGCTCAGGCTTGGTGCTCCACCATGAGCCCTTTCTGCCCTTCCTTCCCCAGGAGAGGCAGCCCCAGCCTTTCTCAGTGCATCGGGGCACCTTTCCCATTCTCCTCCCTCTTGGACACAGGTTTGAGCTGCGAGGTGGAGGCCGATGTGCGTACCTGAACGGGGACAGGATCAGCTCATCCCTGTGCCACCTACACAAGCACTGGGTCTGCAGCAGAGCTGACCACTACGTCCTCTGGAAGCAAAAGGTGCACCCACAATGAGAGATCCCATCACCACCAACCTTGTGCCAGTGCTGCTGTTGTATTACAGAGTATTATCTTGCAGCCCGATGTCGTTTCTAGTCAATTACTTTGTTTCTGCTCAGATCGTTGCTGCCGTGTTGTTTTTGGGCCCATCTCGCTATCCTTTTCCCTGTTCCCCTTTTCTGGGGTGTCGATCCGCGGGTCCCTCTGCCCCGCTACTCACGGAACCGGGCCGAACCAGCCCATAAACCACTGACATTGTGGATGAGGTGCTACGAGATGAGGCTGAGGAGCTCAGCGGTGGTGATGGTGATAGGATGACTGTTGGACGGGATGATCCTGTAGGTCCTTTCCAGCCCTGTGCCTCTATGATTCTGTCATCATTCTGAGTCACTCTCTGTGTCCGGGCCGTATTGTTTCAGTCACTCTCTGTCCTCATTTTCCTCTCACAGACAAGTTCCGTTTGCACACCTGGGCTGGAGATGATTGCCTTTCAGCAGCTGCTGAACAGTGCTGCACAGAGATGAGGGAGTTTCAGTTTTCAGTTTCTCAATGTCCCACCAGTGGGGGGGAAGGAAGGGGAGCTGGAGGTTGGCACCATGAGGTGGGGGAGGGGGGTGTGACAGAACCGGCACCACAGACCCAACACAGCCACTGAGTGTATCAATACTGCTATTTTTCTTCCAACCATTTTCTGCCAACCAGCAGACCAGGCTTTCCAGAGCCACATGCAGCCTGGCCCTGAATGCCTCCAGGGATGGGGCATCCACAGCCTCCTTGGGCAACCTGTTCCAATGTGTACAGGTAGCTGCTAAAATGGGGGGAAAAACAACAACAACAACAACAACTACTGGGTACAGTGTCCGGAGTTCGGCAGACTGCCCAGACTATAATCTCATCTATGAAGGTCACACTAGCACTGCCTTGCAGTCTGGCAGTCTCCGGCTTAAAGAAATCCTTTCTTTTCTCTGTTAGCGTTAAAAGCTTCAGATTGCCCGCATTCTCCACAAAAAGCTGTCACGGAGTTATCTAGCTCAATCTAGATCAATCTATGCCCGTGACGGGGGGGCAGTGGGCCCATGGGCCCCCTGGCTCCCAAAAATGGGAAGGGAAAAGGGACAGGGGAATGGGAGCTGGGCTAAGAGAGGGAAAAAGAACAGCAGTGGCAACAATCTAAGGTGGAAAACTTACTTTACTAACCGTGATATTGGAATGCAAGATAACACAATATAATACAATCAAATCGAAAGTGCGGGTAATAAATCAGGTAAAATAAGAGAAAGCTTCCAAAACCGAAAGGTCTGCTTGAATGAAGGTGCACAGCTCGGAAGCACACCCAGCACTCTGCGTGGCTGCCAGAGAGAGAGTGTGAGCCTGATCACGCAACTCACATCCCGTGATTTCAGTGCCGTATCTTCCCTCTCTGACCGTGAGGTCCTCTGGGATACGCAGTTCTTCTTCTCTTTCGAGAAGCAGGTATCTGGATCGTTGTCAGTCCACAGAACTGGACTATTAACCCTGTAATTACCCGGGCTGTCCATGATGCTATGATGTGGAATACCAATGGCAAAATTACAAAACCATGCCAGCTTGGCTCAAAGCCTGGTCAGCAGCACCCATCCAAGGCATGAGCTGCCCAACAAGGTTTTGAAGCTAATGGCTGACTACAATGAGCACAGCGCTGAGAGCTGCTTTTCACAAAGAAAGCTGCTGAACAAAGTTGAGACTGGGGCATTCCGACTTGAGTACAGTTGGCACAGGCACCGGGTAAGATAATCCTACATGGTAGGAGAGCGCCTAGCACAGGGCAGAACCCATGTGCTAACTGTTGGAAACAGTATGTGAGCAGGGGAGCACACACTGCGTCAGCCCGAGGAGATGCAGGAAGTTGAGCAAACAGAGAAACACACACCCACAAACTCCAAACACATGCATGCAGGGCTGGCTGAAGTAGCACAGCACTCAGATGGAAAGTTCACTTTCTGTGTGGGTGAGAAGAGGTGGTGTCATATGGGACCACGTCCCCGTCCCGACTCACCACCCTGGGGGTTCTCCAGGGAGGGTGGGCCCAGTATTGCCCCAGCTGTGGGCCCAACGGAAAAGCGCAGGGAACCGGGACCACTCCAACCACAGGGACCCCTCCTGAGTCCCGGTTTCACACTCTAACCATGGCTTAGACGCTGGATTCCTCATCGTGGCCTGCAAGGAAGGGAGAGCAATGAGCCCTGTGTCTGTGCTCGCTGTGTAGTACAGAGCATCATGCCACCACCTGCACTGTGACCCCAGAAGCAACAAGGGGCCCCAGAGTGCCCTGACCCCAAGCACTGGCAGTCTTCTGCCAGTTCTGCCCTTGGCACTCACCTGCTGCTGCTTCATAACCCTTCTTCTCCTTCCCTACAGACAGAAAAAAGTGTCAGCACCAGGCTCATGTCAAAGAGTGGGCAATCCTAAGGGATTCTGAGCACTTCCCCCCCCCCGCCAAGCACACCTTCTCCCCCCAGCCCTCTACCTTTACCTGACTTGCTCTTCCACACCATGACTCCAACGACAGCAGCAATGACAGCCACGATGGCGCCGACTGCCCCGGCCACAGAAGGAGTCAGGTTGGGCTGCGGCTCTGGGAGTAGAGTGGCTTTGTCAGGAATGGAAAGGGTGGCCCCCCAGACCCCAACCCCACGCACTCCACGCTGCCAGGCTCACCCCATGAGAAGAGGCCAGGCTGGGGCAGGCTGGTGTGCTCCACGCGGCACCAATACTTGTCCACATCCTCCGGCAGCACATCGATGGTGGCCGAGGCGTGGTAGGTGCCATCACTGTTGGGCACCATGCCCCCCCAGTGGGTCTCCTGGTCCCGGACCATGCTGTCCTTCATCCAGCTGATGGCGATGGGCCGTGGGTAGAAGCCATAAGCGTGGCAGGATAAAGTCAGGATCCCGTTGGCCTCCTTCCCCCACACGCGCACCTCAGGCCGTTCTGCAGATGGGTGACGTTGTGGGCCAGGCTGAGCTCCACACACTGAGCCCCTGCCTCATACCCAGCCCAGCCCCATGTCCCCCTCCCATCCTCACCTCTCCTTTTCAGCGCTGCCTTCCCATGCTCCAGGTATCTCCTCAAGTTCTGGACGCAGATGGTCCCCAGCTCATGCTTGCATCCCTCAGTATATATCCCTTCCTCCTCCCACCTCCTCTTGGTGATTTCTGCCACCGCATCGGCTGCGGTGAACGTCATCGTGTCCATATCAAAGGCGAGGAAGTCCCTCCCATCAAATGCATACTGAACGTACCCTCGGATGCTGCCGTCCTCCAGGATGTCACAGCCGATCATCTTCTGCAGTGTGTGAGACCCTGAGGCACAGCAGGGGTGGGGGATGAGGGGCTTCATGGGCTGTGGGGCACCAGGAGTGCTGTGTGGCTGGGATGGGGTGGGTGGGCTCAGGATCGGAGGAGCCCAGGGACAGTGCCACCACACATGGACAGCCCAGCACAGCCGGGTGTGGGGCAAGGCCAGGCCTCAGTGGAGCTGGCAGACGCCTCATGGATCCCTCACTGCACGGAGTCACCATCCCAGCCCCATCACAATGCAGCTGCCGCCGCGCTCACCTCCACTTTTATTGTAGTGCACCTGCAGCCTGCCCAGGAACTCGTAGAAATGCAGCTCAACGTCCCGGGCCTTCTGGGTCTCTGCATCCCAGTGCTCCTGGTCCTCCTGCGGCAGCCAGCCCACGATGGGCCGCACCGTCCGGCCCAGGCTGTTGTAGTTCCAGAGGAGTTCGCCATCTACGCACCCGACGATCACGAACTGCGGCATCCCGGGGCCGGGATCCGTCATCCTGGTCTTGAAGTAGCGCAGGGAGTGCGACCCTGCGGGGACAGACGGCGTCGGAGTCGTGAGCCGCGAGTGGGGGTCCTGCGGACGCAGCCCCGGCGTCGGGGAGCGAGGAGCCGCGGATCCCGGTGCGGGGGGCAGCCCGCTCCCACAGTACACACCGCACGCCGCCGCGCCCAGGGCGCCCAGCAGCAGCCCCAGCAACACCGCCTTAAACGGACCCATGGCACGGCACGGCACGGCACGGCACGGCACGGCACGGCACCGCACCGCACCGCACCGCACCGCACCGCACCGCACCGCTCCGCGGACACCCCGGGCTCCGCCCCGCGTCATTATTGGTGCCTCCGCCTCTCCCCGCCAATGGAGTCCGTGACCGCGGGTGACGTCACCGGGCGCCAGGCAGATCTCGCTCGCGAAGGTTGTCAAAAGTGAAAGCGAAAGCTCGGAGGACGGGAGGGGACGAGGGTTCCGTGCGGCGACCCCGGAAGAAGGAAAGGAGCCGTCCGCCAGAGCGCGGTCGAGGGCCGCGATGGGAGCACCACCGTTGTGGGGGGCACGGAACGCTCCTCCCAGCAAGGATAGGTTGGGTGCAGAGAGGCACAGAGACCCCAAGGGTGGGAAGGATCACCACTGATCCCCACCGGACGGGGAATGATCCCGAGGGCAGCGGCTACGAGCAGCACCTCAGCTCTTCTAAACCCCCCACGATTCAGGAGGTAACAGTTAGAGACCTGCTACTCCAACTGGACTGCCACAAGTCCATGGGACCGGATGAGATTCACCCGAGAGTGCTGAGAGAACTGGCAGAGGTGATAGCCGAGCCGCTTTCCATCATCTATCAGTGCTCCTTGTTGACGGGTGAGGTCCCAGAAGACTGGAGGCTTGCCAATGTGAATCCCATCTACAAGAAGGGCTGCAGGGAGGATCCGGCGAACTACAGGCCTGTTAGCCTGACCTCGGTGCCGGGGAAGATTATGGAGCAGATTGTCTTGAGGGAGATCACGTGGCACATGCAGGTCAACCGGGGGATCAGGCCTAGCCAGCATGGGTTCACAAAGGGCAGGTCCTGCTTGACCAACCTGATCTCCTTCTATGATCCAGTGACCCGTCTGCTGGATGAGGGAAAGGCTGTTGATGTGGTCTCCTTAGACTTCAGCAAAGCCTTTGACACTGTCTCGCACAGTATTCTCCTCCAGAAGCTGGCAGATCGTGGCTTGGACAGATACATTCTTCGCTGGGTAAGGAACTGGCTGGAGGGCCGGGCCCAGAGAGTGGTGGTGAATGGAGTTAAATCCAGCTGGCGACCGGTCACGAGTGGTGTTCCCCAGGGGTCGGTGCTGGGGCCTGTCCTCTTTAATATCTTTATTGATGACCTGGATGAGGGCATTGAGTGCACCCTCAGTAAGTTTGCAGATGACACCAAGCTAGCTGGAAGTGTTGATCTGCCTGAGGGTAGCGAGGCCTTACAGAGGGATCTGGATAGGTTGGATAGCTGGGCTGAAGCCAATGGGATGGGATTCAACAAGACCAAATGCCGGGTCCTGCACTTTGGCCATAATAACCCCAGGCAACGCGACAGGCTTGGGGCAGAGTGGCTGGAGGACTGTGTAGAGGAAATGGACCTGGGGGTGTTGATTGACGCTAGACTGAACATGAGCCAGCAGTGTGCCCAGGGGGCCAAGAAGGCCAATGGCATCCTGGCTTGTATCAGAAACAGTGTGGCCAGCAGGAACAGGGAAGTAATTATCCCCCCGTACTCAGCACTGGTAAGGCTGCACCTTCAGTACTGTGTCCAGTTTTGGGCCCTTCACTGTAAGAAAGACATCGAGGCCCTGGAGCGTGTCCAGAGGAGGGCAACAAAGCTGGTGACGGCTCTGGAGCACAGGCCTTATGAAGAGCGGCTGAAGGAGCTGGGGTTGTTCAGTCTAGAGAAGAGGAGGCTCAGGGGAGACCTTATTGCTCTCTATAACTACCTGAAGGGAGGTTGTGGTGAGCTGGGGGTCAGCCTCTTCTCTCATGTGACTAGTGATAGAACGAGAGGAAATGGCTTCAAGCTGCGTCAGGGAAGGTTCAGGCTGGACGTTAGGAAATACTACTTCTCTGAAAGGGTGGTCAGGCACTGGAATGGGCTGCCCAGAGAGGTGGTGGAGTCACCGAGCCTGGTGGTGTTCAAAGAGCGTTTGGACGTTGTGTTGAGGGACATGGTTTAGCGAGAACCATTAATGAAGGGCAGATGGTTGGACTGGATGAACCTGTAGGTCTTTTCCAACCTTAGCGTTTCTATGATTCTATGATTCTGTGGGTTGTTCTGCCCAGACAGGAGGAGACCGAGGGGAGGCTCCGTGGTACCTCACAGCCCCCTCATGGTGGCCCGCAGGCTTCTCTTGGTAGCCAAGAAGGTATCCATCCGTTCCCTCCCACACAGTGAGACCACCCGGCCCTGTGTGCAGGCCTTGGCTTCTCTCATGCTTGGTATCTCTGCTTTTCTTCTGCTGAGGCTCTCTTATCGTAACACAACAGCCTTACAACAGCCTTCCCATCCCATAATAATACCCACACTATTCGCAACCTTTAAAAAGTGCAAGTGAGAATTAATCCCATCATTCAGCAACTCCATTTCCAAAGCATGCCACTCACATCTGTGGTATTTCTACCTTTTCACACCAGCTGTTTCTAAGGACAAGATACAGAATACAGACATGGTGCTCTGCTTCTTCAGACCAGATCCCACTTTTCCATATCCAATGCAGAAACACAGCCTTGGAAAGCCATCTGCACCCAATCGGTAGGCATTTCCGAGTGTCGTATGCTGCCAGGTTCCCATTGCCTGGCTCCTGTGGCCAGAGAGTATTTGCATTTATAATCCAGCCTCCTAAGAAATGAGCTGTGTTGTTCTGTGAGAATCCTCGGGGCTTTGGAAGCACTGCCCACTTCCCAAGCGTGTCTGCAATCACAGCGGAAGGCTCAGAGGTAATTAAACGATAACGACAGTCAGTGGTTGGAGAGAGTGACGAAAGCCAAACGGATGGTTTGTTGAGGAAAGGGGCGCGGGCAGAACCTACATATGCTGCATTCTCTCAACTGGGGGCCCTTCTTTTGTCCTCTTCTTCTGCCAACGTGGCATTGCGGGGCACTTTGGTACTGTGGGAATGGGATGCTGTTTCTGCATTACAACTAACAGCATAAATATTTTACTGATAGTTCTTTTCAGAGGGGTCTTTTCCCTTCACCAGTGCTCTCTGACGGTCTGTGCACGCTCAGCAGAGAGGTGCAGTAATTGATGGTCACAGAGATGAGGTGGATGCGGTCATTTATTGGTACAGAGACTGCAGCTCTGCTCTGTGCAGCCGTCTGGAATAGCTCTGAGCCTGGAGGTACAGACAGGTTGCACATCCCACTCCCAAACAGTGTGACAGGGATATCAATGGGCTCGTTATGTTGGAAGACTGCTAATTGCTGGTGCTGGACAGACAAGCCCTGAGTGATAGGGAATTGAAGGAGGAGAAGGAAAACAATGAGCAGTATCCATGTTTAGATAGCAACGATTTGTGCTCAGCAGGTATGGATGCGTTCAGCTGAGCGTCGGGAAGATTTGTGAACCAGAAGCACTCTGCCAATGAGGAACCATGGGAGGAAGAAATCAACATTGGGTAACAGGGTTACCTGTTAAAGATGTAACACTGCTTTCTGTGCACGCTGCTGCATGCGGGACAGCCGGCATTGCAATGGGAATAAAACCTGCTTTGATCAGAGATATCATCCTGATACATTACTTGGGTATCACCAATGGGTGCAGGTTCTTGTTTTCAGCTGATGGCTCATAGCCAAGCTTGGCTGTGTGGGTTGGGCTGTGTACTGCAAAGGCCCCCCCACAGTGAGTGCACCAACCACTGCTATGGGCAGAACCACAGCTGGGTAGGAGGAGAGAACTTAGAAAACCGCAGCTGCTCCCCCTCTTCCTGCAGCGCTGTGGAATGTTTTTTCCTCCCAGACAGGTCGTGGCACAGCTGCCCCATGGCATCGCTGCCTGTATGGGAACTGCTGAGTCCCAGCCTGACCCAGCGATGGATCCCCTGGGAAAGGACCGGTCAGCCCTGGCAGCAGAGGTGAAGGCAATGCAGTGGTGTGAGCAGGAGGGGTGGAGCCTGGCTGCATCTCTCTTAGACCCCATTGAAGGGCTGTCTGCCAGTGAGGCAGGGTGTCTGCTTGGAGATCCTCCTGTGCAGTTTTTCCCCATAAGCTGAGGTGTTCTCAGATGACTGAGTGATCTTTTTCTCTTTGTCCCTTTTGCCTTTCCTCTCCTGTCTCATCCTTCCTCCTCTTTAATCGTTTTGATTGTACTGGTGCTCCTTAGCATCACTTCACCACAGCAGTCCCCCATAATATCACTGCTGCTTTTCATTGCCTCATACTGTTGCCACCCCTTAGTGTCAGTGCCCCATAGCAATGCTTCATGGCATTGCTTTCCCCATGGCATTGCTGCCTGTATGGGAACTGCTGAGACCTGGCCTGACCCACTGACAGATCACCTGGAGAAAGGACCCGGTCAGCCATGTGTGAGAGGTACATTGTGTTTTTGCAGTGGAAATTTCCAGTATTTCTGTCTGTAATGTTGGTTAGGGTGCTTTTCTCAAAGAAAGCTGCTGAACAGAGTGAAGTTGAGACTGGGGCATTCCCTCCTGGGTAGAATTGGCACAGGCATCAGGTAAGGAAATTCTATAGGGTAGGGGAGAGCCTAGCACAGGACAGAAGGAGTGTGCAGACTATTGGATATGTTGCCTCCTATCTCCCTAAAAGGTGCAGAACATACCCAAAGACAATGGGTTGCTAACAGACGTTGTATGGAAACATAATGGAGCAACAGCTTCTGACCATTGTGAGCCTGAGATGCTCAACCAATGAGTGCCAGGAGAGGCTTTGCCTGTGTTGGACCCAGGGGAGATAACGGAGTGGATTTCACTGATCAGGTGCGCAATTTCTGCCTTGGCAGTAGGGGGCGTGCGCCCGTTGTTGCAATCATGGAAAAACTGCTCTTCAAGAGATCTCGGCCTGATTCGAAATTGTAGACCTGGAGCGTGTTTCTCACAAAGCTGCAAACATCAGCCCGAGCTCCAAGGTGGGCGAGGAGGGCCCAGGGAGGAAAGGGCTTCACCGTGGTGCTGGGCATAAGAGACATAACGCTGCTTTCTGTGTGCGCTGCTGTATGCGGGACAGCCGGCATTGCAGTGGTGAATAAAACCTGCTTCGATCAGAGATAGTGTCTGGATCAATTCCTTGGGTATAACCAACAGGTGCGGGTTCTCCTTTCCCCCCATGATGGCTCAGAGCCAAGCACAGCTGTGTGGGTTGGGCTCTGTACTGCGAAGGACCTCCCACCAACTGTGTGAACCAAACAAAGAGAACTTTGAAAGATGTAGCATGACCAAAGGAATGATCTATCGGCGTGGTTTGGCTTCCCCAGACAGATCCTCTGCCTGCACACGCTGCTCAGCTGAATGGTACCAACACCGCCTTTGGCTTCTCACGTCTTCACATTTCACACTGCACTGAACTCCTTCCTGCTCCTCTTGCTCCTCTCTCTTTCCTTCTTTCCACTCCCCTTCCTCTCTCCTTTTTCTAACTCTTTTCTTCTCCTCCCGAGCCCCTCCTTCAGTCCTTTCTTCTATCCCCCCCATCCTAACTGTCCACCCCACAGCAGTCTGTGCAAATACCAATACTGAAGCACAAGGTTTCCACGCCTGCAGAGGGAGAACGACTGAACCATTTCTCAGAGCACAAAGCAGCACCAGAACCCACAGCACACCAGAGGAGAAGGATCCCAACAAGGTAAGGCTGGGGATGGGGAGCAAAAGATTGGAATGGGAGGAAAAAAGGGAAACAAAAAAAGGAAAACCACTTCTACGAACATCTGCCCTCCAGTTCTGACCCCCAGCTCCCAGAAGAGGATGTACAGATATTGCTGCTGGAGTCCAATACTTCCACACCCGCTATGGGAGAAGGAGACCAACAGGAAACATTTTCAGAGCACCAAGCAGCACCAGAGCCCCTTGGGCAGAGTGGAGGACACCAATGGGGTAATGGTGGGGACTGAGCAGGAAGGAGAGCATGGGGGGGAACAGGAGTAGAAGGATGTGCCCCCACCCGCTCGCTGCTTCCCAGGTTCCTGGTGCCATGGGATGGGAAGAAGGACATCCTGTGTGCAGCTCATTGCCGTGCATGCAGCGCTGGGAGCACTCATCCTCATGCTGGTGGTGCTGGTGATATCGACCGGTGAGTGCCACCAAGCGTCCCCACGGTGAGAGGGTGCCTCAGGTTTGGGTACAGAGCAGGGAATTGGGGTTTCCAGCACATGGATGCGCTCCCCAAGCACAGCCCTGCTCCCACGTGCTCTGGGGCAGCCACGTGGTGCCCTAGACCACGCTCTGCTCAACTTTTCTAACCGCCCCCGGGCTGCACTGTGACGTGCTGCGGCCTCATCTCCCACCACGGTTGGAGGGAGGTGAGAGAAATGCAGATGTCCTGCTCCTTGCCCCACATTTGTTCAATTCCTCATTTTCAGTGTGTCGGCGGGCCCCCATCCCACCTTTCTCAGCCTTTGGCCACGCATGCCCCAACGCCTGGGTCGGATTCCAGGGGAAATGCTATTATTTTTCGAAGGAGGAGAATGATTGGAACAGCAGCAGGGAGCACTGCAGTGCCCACGGAGCTTCCCTGGCCACCATAGGCAGTGCGGAGGAGATGGTGAGATGGGGACATGAGCCCAAAGCTCTGGGGAAGGCACCAGGCTGGGGAGACGTTACTGCCCCCCACCCCTCCCGCATCCATCTGGGGGACGTCCCGAGATGTGCACCTCCGGGGGCAGCTCTTGTGCCATGGAAGCCCAAACAAGCTTCTTCCATGCAGCAGAACGCAGCACCTTGCAGCCTGCTGGAGCCTGAGATGTGGGTGGGACAGATGCTAAAACCTCCTGACATTCAACACTCTCTTCCTTTAAAGGATTTCATGATGCGCTTCCAGGGCCCGGCAAACTGTTGGATCGGGCTGCACAGGGAAGAAGAGGACGCCCAGTGGACATGGAGCGATGGCACAGCCTTCACCAACTGGTCAGTCTGTATGTCCAGCTGTCCAGGCCATGACTTCCCACGGGCTCTCTTTGGGATGGGGACCTTCTCCTGGTGCCACAGCCGAGGTTTACCGTGGCCCGCCAGGCTCAGGCTTGGTGCTCCACCATGAGCCCTTTCTGTCCTTCCTTCCCCAGGAGAGGCAGCCCCAGCTTTTCTCAGCAGACTGGGGCACCTTTCCCATTCTCCTCCCTCTTGGGCACAGGTTTGAGCTGCGAGGTGGAGGCCGATGTGCGTACCTGAACGGGGACAGGATCAGCTCATCCCTGTGCCACCTACACAAGCACTGGGTCTGCAGCAGAGCTGACCACTACGTCCTCTGGAAGCAAAAGGTGCACCCACAATGAGACATCCCATCACCACCAACCTTGTGCCAGTGCTGCTGTTGTATTATAGTGTATTATCTTGCAGCCTGATGTCGTTTCTAGTCAACTACTTTGTTTCTCCTCGGACCGTTGCTGCCGTGTTGTTTTTGGGCCCATCTCGCTATCCTTTTCCCTGTTCCCCTTTTCTGGGGTGCAGATCTGTGGGTCCCTCTGCCCCGCTACTCACGGAACCGGGCCGAACCAGCCCATAAACCACTGACATTGTGGATGAGGTGCTACGAGATGAGGCTGAGGAGCTCAGCGGTGGTGATGGTGATAGGAGGACTGTTGGAGGGGATGATCCTGTAGGTCCTTTCCAGCCCTGTGCCTCTATGATTCTGTCATCATTCTGAGCCACTCTCTGTCCGGGCCATATTGTTTCAGTCACTCTCTGTCCTCATTTTCCTCTCACAGACATGTTCCGTTTGCACACCTGGGCTGGAGATGATTGCCTTTCAGCAGCTGCTGAACAGTGCTGCACAGAGATGAGGGAGTTTCAGTTTTCAGTTTCTCAATGTCCCACCGGGGGGGGGGAAGGAAGGGGAGCTGGAGGTTGGCACCAGGAGGTGGGGGATGGGGGGTGACAGAACTGGCACCACAGACCCAACACAGCCACTGAGTGTATCAATACTGCTATTTCTCTTCTACTTTTCTTAGTAAACACAGCCTGTCTCAGCACACGAGTTCTTTCCTCTTTCCTGATTCTCTCCTTGTCCCAGTGGGAGGGGGCAGCGACTCGCAGCTTTCTGGTGCTGAGCTGCCACCAGATGGATCACAGCCCCCAACACTCAGCACGTGGGGCTGGAAGGGTGGAGGCAACACCAGATCTCACCACAGATCCTTAAAGCAAAGCATTATTGGTAGAACAGCTCAATACCCGCCGGTCACAGCGTTGATCTCCTTCCCTAACTCTTTCCAAGGCTGTTTGTTCCTTCCTCCCTTGCAAAGCATTTTTCCTTCCGAGTAGCCATGTTGGTTACCACCTCTGGGTTCAGCCTGGGCTCCTTTCTGCTGTCACCGCTGTACACACTGCACGTGCTCACATCACAGCGACCACAGGTTTGTTTGCTGCTGGTGCTCAGCAGCACCGTCCTTCTTGCCCTTCAGGAACCACACAGCAGAAGCACTTCACACGGTGAGCACTCTGTTGCACATGGCCTGAAACAGCTGTTCAAGTTTTGAATCTATTCATAGAATCGTAGAATCATAGAAAGGCCTGGGTTGAAAAGGACCACAGTGCTCATTGAGTTCCAACCCCCCTGCTGCGTGCAGGGTCGCCAACCGCCAGACCAGGCTTTCCAGAGCTACATGCAGCCTGGCCCTGAATGCCTCCAGGGATGGGGCATCCACAGCCTCCTTGGGCAACCTGTTCCAGTGTGTACAGGTAGCTGCTAAAATGGGGGGAAAAACAACAACAACAACAACAACAACTACTACTGGGTACAGTGTCCGGAGTTCGGCAGACTGCCCAGACTGTAATCTCATCTATGAAGGTCACACACTAGCAATGCCTTGCAGTCTGGCAGTCTCCAGCTTAAAGGAGGCACCAATGGGGACGCGGGGCGGGGCCTGGGGTGTCCGCGGACTTGAGCGGTGCGGTACGGTGCAGAGAGGTGCGGTGCCGTGCCGTGCCGTGCAGTGCCATGCCATGCTGTGCCATGCCATGGGTCCGTGCAAGGCGGTGTTGCTGGGGCTGCTGCTGGGCGCCCTGGGTGCGGCGGCGTGCGGTGAGTGCTGCGGGACCGGGCTGCCCCCGGCACCGGGACCCACGGCTCCTCGCTCCCCGATGCCGGGGCTGCGTCCGCGGGACCCCCACCCGCGGCTCACCGCTCTGACGCCGTCTGTCCCCGCAGGGTCGCACTCCCTGCGCTACTTCAAGACCAGGATGACGGATCCTGGCCCCGGGATGCCGCAGTTCGTGATCGTCGGGTACGTAGATGGCGAACTCCTCTGGAACTACAACAGCCTGTGCCGGACGGTGCGGCCCATCATGGGCTGGCTGCCGCAGGAGGACCAGGAGCACTGGGATGCAGAGACCAAGAAGGCCCGGGACGTTGAGCTGGATTTCTACGAGTTCCTGGGCAGGCTGCAGGTGCACTACAATAAAAGTGGAGGTGAGTGCGGCGGCAGCTGCGTTGTGATGGGGCTGGGATGGTGACTCCGTGCAGTGAGGGATCCATGAGGCGTCCGCCAGCCCCACTGAAGTCTGGCCTTGCCCCACACCCGGCTGTGCTGGGCTGTCCATGTGTGGTGGCACTGTCCCTGGGCTCCTCCGATCCTGAGCCCACCCACCCCATCCCAGCCACACAGCACTCGTGGTGCCCCACAGCCCATGAAGCCCCTCACCCCCCACCCCTGCTGTGCCTCAGGGTCTCACACACTGCAGAAGATGATTGGCTGTGACATCCTGGAGGACGGCAGCATCCGAGGGTACGTTCAGTATGCATTTGATGGGAGGGACTTCCTCGCCTTTGATATGGACAAGATGACGTTCACCGCAGCCGATGCGGTGGCAGAAATCAGCAAGAGGAGATGGGAGGAGGAAGGGATATATACTGAGGGATGCAAGCATGAGCTGGGGACCATCTGCGTCCAGAACTTGAGGAGATACCTGGAGCACGGAAAGGCAGTGCTGAAAAGGAGAGGTGAGGATGGGAGGGGGACGTGGGGCTGGGCTGGGTGTGGGGCAGGGGCTCAGTGTGTGGAGCTCAGCCTGGCCCACAACGTCACCCATCTGCAGAACGGCCTGAGGTGCGCGTGTGGGGGAAGGAGGCCAACGGGATCCTGACTTTGTCCTGCCGCGCTTATGGCTTCTACCCACGGCCCATTGCCATCAGCTGGATGAAGGACGGCATGGTCCGGGACCAGGAGACCCACTGGGGGGGCATCGTGCCCAACAGTGATGGCACCTACCACGCCTCGGCGGCCATTGATGTGCTGCCGGAGGATGGGGACAAGTACCGGTGCCGTGTGGAGCACGCCAGCCTGCCCCAGCCTGGCCTCTTCTCATGGGGTGAGCCTGGCAGCGTGGGGTACGTGGGGTTGGGGGGTTTGGGGGCCACCCATTCCTTTACTGACAAAGCCACTCTACCCCCAGAGCCTCAGCCCAACCTGATCCCTGTTGTGGCCGGGGTGGTCGTCACCACTGTGGCTGTAATTGCTTCTGTCATTGGATTGGTGGTGTGGAAGAGCAAGTCTGGTAAAGGCCCTGACCTCCTTAGGATCGCCCCTGACATGAGCCCAATGCTGACTCTTATTCTGTCTGCAGGGAAGGAGAAGAAGAAGAGTTACGAAGCAGCGGCAGGTGAGTGCCAAGGGCAGAACTGTCCCCCGCCAGTGCTTGGGGTCAGGGCACTCTGGGGCCCCTTGTTGCTTTTGGGGTCACAGAGCTGGTGGTGGCATGATGGTCCATGCCCCACAGCGAGCACAGAGCCAGGACTCACGGCTCTCCCTTCCTTGCAGGCCACGATAGAGAATCCAGCGTCTCAGCCATGGTTATAGTGTGAAACCGGGGCTCAGGAGGAGTCCCTGCGGTTGGAGCGGTCCCGGTTCCCTGTGCTTCCCCGTTGGGCCCACAGCTGGGGCAATACTGGGCCCCCCCTCCCTGGAGAACCCCCAGGGTGGTGAGTCGGGACGGGGACGTGGTCCCATATGACACCACCTCTTCTCACCCGCACAGGAAGTGAACTTCCCTTCTGAGTGCTGTGTTACTTCAGCCAGCCCTGCATGCATGTGATTGGAGTGTGTGGGTGTGTGTATCTGTGTTTGCTCAACTTCCTGCATCTCCTCGGGCTGACGCAGTGTGTGCTCCCCTGCTCACACACTGTTTCCAACAGTTAGCACATGGGTTCTGCCCTGTGCTAGGCTCTCTCCTACCATGTATGATTATCTTACCTGGTGCCTGTGCCAATTGTACCCAGGTCAGAATGCCCCAGTCTCAACTTTGTTCAGCTGCTTTCTTTGTGAAAAGCAGCTCTCAGCGCTGTGCTCATTGTAGTCAGCCATTAGCTTCAAAACCGTGTTGGGCAGCTCATGCCTTGGATGGGTGCTGCTGACCAGGCTTTGAGCCAAGCTGGCATGGTATGGTAATTTTGCCATTGGTATTCCACATCATAGCATCCTGGACAGCCCGGGTAATTACAGGGTTAATTGTCCGGTTCCGTGTACTGACAACCTTCCAGATACCTGCTTCTCGAAAGAGAAGAAGAACTGTGTATCCCAGAGGACCTCACGGTCAGAGAGGGAAGATACGGCACTGAAATCACGGGATGTGAGTTGCGTGATCAGGCTCACACTCTCTCTCTGACAGCCACGCAGAGTGCTGGGTGTGCTTCCGAGCTGTGCGCCTTCATTCAAGCAGAGCTTTCGGTTTTGGAAGCTGTCTCTTATTTTACCTGATTTATTACCCGCACTTTCAATTTGATTGTATTATATTGTGTTATCTTGCATTCCAATATCACGTTTAGTAAAATAAGTTTTCCACCTTAGATTGTTGCCACTGCTCTGTTCTTTTTCCCTCTCTGAGCCCAGCTCCCGTTCCCCTGCCCCTGTCACTTTTCCCTTCCCATTTTTGGGTGCCAGGGGGCCCACGGGCCCACTGCCGCCCCGTCACGGGCATAGACTGATCTAGATTGAGCTAGATAACTCCGTGACAGCTTTTGGTGGAGAATGCGGGCAATCTGAAGCTTTTAACGCTAACAGAGAAAAGAAAGGATTTCTTTAAGCCGGAGACTGCCAGACTGCAAGGCATTGCTAGTGTGTGACCTTCATAGATGAGATTATGGTCTGGGCAGTCTGCCGAACTCCGGACACTGTACCCAGTAGTAGTTGTTGTTTTTCCCCCCATTTTAGCAGCTACCTGTACACACTGGAACAGGTTGCCCAAGGAGGCTGTGGATGCCCCATCCCTGGAGGCATTCAGGGCCAGGCTGCATGTGGCTCTGGAAAGCCTGGTCTGGCGGTTGGCGACCGTGCACACAGCGGGGGGGTTGAAACTCGAGCTACACTGTGGTCCTTTTCAACCCAGGCTGTTGTAGTTCCAGAGGAGTTCGCCATCTACGTACCCGACGATCACGAACTGCGGCATCCCGGGGCCGGGATCCGTCATCCTGGTCTTGAAGTAGCGCAGGGAGTGCGACCCTGCGGGGACAGACGGCGTCAGAGCGGTGAGCCGCGGGTGGGGGTCCCGCGGACGCAGCCCCGGCGTCGGGGAGCGAGGAGACGCGGGTCCCGTTGCCGGGGGCAGCCCGAACCCGCAGCGCTCACCGCACGCCGCCGCGCCCAGGGCGCCCAGCAGCAGCCCCAGCAACACCGCCTTGCACGGACCCATGGCATGGCATAGCATGGCATGGCACCGCACGGCACGGCACGGCACCGCACCTCTCTGCACCGTACCGCACCGCTCAAGTCCGCGGACACCCCAGGCCCCGCCCCGCGTCCCCATTGGTGCCTCCTTTAAGCCGGAGACTGCCAGACTGCAAGGCATTGCTAGTGTGTGACCTTCATAGATGAGATTACAGTCTGGGCAGTCTGCCGAACTCCGGACACTGTACCCAGTAGTTGTTGTTGTTGTTGTTTTCCCCCCCATTTTAGCAGCTACCAGCTATGAGTCTGCTCTTTATTGCAGGAGCGTAGTATAAGGGATTAAGGACAATCATGATCTTGGGAAATTATTGGCCTATAATTAACATCATGATTTTGTGCTGTGGAATTGTGTTCATATATAACCAAATAAGGGCCCTGATGGAGACACCTGCCTGGTACCTTTATGCAATGTGGTATCATTTTAAGTTTGACACTTTCAAACCAGTTTCCAGGCTTTCTTCTCAGTTTGTCACGTGTTTTTTCAACTGCCGAGCTGGAGCTCATACTCTTGTGCATGTTATCAATCTCCTTGAATGTTTTCTTCTCCATTTGTGTTATGTGGAAGAAGTCTCCTCCAAAACCAGAGAATGCTGACTGGCAGGGAATATGGAGAGGTTTAGGAGAAATCTTAGAAGCGTGGGGACCCGCAATGTCATGGCACTCCACTCTTGAACACCTGTGGGATCCCAGGAAACGAAGCCAGTATTTGAGTCAGGGATGGTGTGGCTCAGATAGATCGAAGGAGGTACGGCTTATTTGGGGCTTGGCTTGTGCTTACCGTGCTCTATGTAATACTATTCTGGAGAGAGAGAGTTTCCAAGCAGAGGTTGAAGCCAAAGGGGGAAATCTCCAAGTCGAATCTGATCAGTCACAGGAGACACCAGTAGCAGTGTCAGCTGCCCCTGTGGAAGGCAAGAAATGGAAGTGGGTGTCCACGCGTCTGGAATGGAAAAAAGAAGCAGCAGCTGCGGAGGAGGAGGTAGAGGAAGATCCAGGCCAGGGGGCCTCCTCAGAGCCACGAAAGGCAAAAGCAAAAACCAAGGGACACGGAGAGGCGAGTGATGAAGAGGAAGTCTCTATTTCTGTTTGCCGACCTCTGAAGATGACTGAAATCCAAGGCTCAAGGAAAGAGTTTACACGGCATCCGAACAAAACCCTTGTCACCTGGTTGCTTCGCTGTTGGGACGGCGGGGCCAGTAGCATGTCTCTGGATGGTAACGAAGCCCGCCAACTCGGAGGCATTGCCAAAGACTCATCTATTGACAGAGGGATTAGTAAATGTTTGGATGGAGCCACCACCCTCTGGGAACGAATGTTAGTAGCCGTCAGGGAAAGGCATCCCGTCAGAGACAGTCTGAAGCCTGTGATGTAGAAGTGGGATACAGGTGAAAAAGGTATCCAGTATTTGAGGGAAATAGCTGTGGTGGGAATGGTGTATGACCCTAACTTTGCTCCTAATGATCCACGCCAAGGTCATGATCCGGAGAGAGTGAGAACGATGCCTGATATATGGCAGAAACTCACAAGAACAGCACCAGAAAGGTACACCCCTACACCAGCAGCAACGTTTGACGGATACGATGGCCAACAGAGAAGACCCCCAGTTTTGGAATTAATTCTTACACTTCAAAACGATGAACAAGATCTACCCCCAACTCACGCTTCCATTTCAGCCATCTCAGAATTAGCAAACAGACTGGATGAAGTACAAGAGCAAGTGTCTCTGTTGATTAATCGTGACGAACCCGTAGTAGTATCAGAAACGTTTGATGAAGATCAGGATAAGCAAAGGGGCCTAATGAAAGAACTGATCAAGCTAATGAAAATCCACTTAATTAAAGGGGATGGACCCTTCTCCTCACCCGCATCATCAAAAATCTCAGCTACTGAAGGCAAATTCTTTCCTGCTCAAATGAGGAACATTGTAGGATTGCACTGCGTATTGCCTTGTGGCGTCACCTCAGTGACCACAGAGAAGACATGAGGAAGTGGCATGACCACACTACTCCTGTACTGCGAGCACGGGTGAGAGAATTACAGAACTAATCAACCAGCGGTGTAGTTGCTCCAGTTACCACAGGTAATGAATAGAGGGGCCCTGCCCTCAGTCAGGGAGGGAGAGGGATAACAGAGTTTATTGGAATGCACGGATCCGATGGCCTGGCACATCAGAACCACAGAAATATAAGGCCCTGGTGGATACCGGTGCACAGTCCACTCCAATGCCCTCGAGTCAGGAAGGACGGAATCAATCCGTATTTCTGGAGTGACTGGGGGCTCTCAAGAACTGACTGTGTTGGAGGCCAAAATAAGCCTCACTGGTAAAGACTGGCAAAAACACCGTATTGTGACTGGCCCAGGGGCTCCATGCACGCTGGGTATCGATTCCCTCAGAAGGGGGCATTTCAAGGATCCCAAGGGGTATCGATGGGCCTTTGGAATAGCTGCTGTAGATACAGACAACATTCAGCAGCTGTCTGTTTTGCCTGGCCTGTCAGAAGATCCGTCTGTTGTGGGGTTGCTGCGAGTAAAAGAGCAGCAGGTACCGATTGCCACAAAAGCAGTGCACAGACGGCAGCACTGCACCAACAGGGACTCCTTGCTCCCCATTCATAAGTTGATTTGTCAGCTAGAGAGCCAAGGAGTGATCAGCAGAAGCCACTCTCCTTTTAACAGCCCCATATGGCCAGTGCGTAAAGCCAGTGGAGAACGGAGGCTAACGGTAGACTACCGTGGCCTGAATGAAATCGCACCCCCGCTGAGTGCTGCTGTGCCGGACATGTTAGAACTGCAATATGAACTGGAGTCAAAAGCAGCCAAGTGGTATGCCACCAGTGACATTGCTAATGCCTTCTTTTCCATTCCTCTGGCCACAGAATGCAGGCCGCAATTTGCCTTCAGCTGGAGGGGCGCTCAGTCTACTTGGAACCGTTTGCCCCAGGGGTGGAAACACAGCCCAACCATTTGCCATGGGTTAATCCAAACTGTACTGGAACAGACAGTGCTCCTCAGCGCCTGCAGTACATTGATGGCATTGTTGTGTGGGGCGATACAGCAGAGAACGCTTTTGAGAAAGGAGAGCAAATAACCCAGACCCTTCTGCAAGCTGGTTTTGCTATCAAGCGAAGCAAAGTGAAAAGACCTGCCCAGGAGAGTCGGTTCCTAGGTAGGAAGTGGCAAGATGGGCGCCCTCACATCCCAGCAGATGTGATGGACAAAAATCACTGCCGTGTCTCCGCCCATTAGTAAGAAGGAGACACAATCTTTTCCGGGTGTAGTGGGCTTTTGGAGAATGCGCGTTCCAAACTATAGCCTGTAGGAGAGTGGCTCAGGGAGCAAGGAGTTGTGAGCTTGAGTGCTATGTGCACAACCCAGGCTGTGAGACCTTGAAGCTGTCAAAGCAGGAAGACAAACTGAGGCTTCAGTTAAGATAAGGGGGTAGCTAGCCTGGGAGGAGATCAAGACAGTGGAATGCGAAGAACAGTGAAAAAAAACATGTGATGCTTAATGCTGTACCAATAGCTAGCAAGCAAGACGCGTGATTTCTGTGTGCTAACCAATTATAAGTTGCCGTGTGTACCCTGTATTTCTGTATAAGTATGAGCTGATTCGGGCAATAAAGGATTAGAGGAGTTTCCACCAGTACTTCTGTGAAGACGCGTGGATTCATTCAGGCCGCCTTCCTTGAAGTGGCGCCCGAACAGGGACCCGGGAAAGCCGCACAAGTTGCCACAGCGGTTCGACGTGGAGGCAGCGGGATGCTCGAGAGTTGCCACAGCGGTTTGACACGGAAGGCAACGAGAGCGGGGAAGGATGCAGCGGGTAAGCTCCATGCCGAGAAGGCGGCAGCTCAGAGCGTTGTGTGCTGGACACACGTCGAATTAGACCCGAGGTGGGGTGAGTGCCGTGTGCCGGGATGGGCGGCCACTCGGGTAGGAAGATTGCGCAGCTTCCTCCTCCGCCACTTGCTGCTAGCATGGATGTGGAATTTGCAGCAGCACTGACACTGCTTCTCAGTATCCTCGCTAAGCGAGGGGAGACAGTGAAGGACAAAGACCTAGCTAAGCTAGTAACGTGGGCTCCAGAACAGAGGTTCTTGAAGGCTCCTCCGCTCATTTTCGTAGTGGAAGAATAGTGTGAAATTGGGGACTGTATGTTTGACAGAGTCCTTCAGGGCAAGACGAAGCATGCTTCAGCCTCGGTTCTACCTGGCGAATCGTGATTAATACGCTTAAGACTATGAGGGTGGAGGCAAAAGTGGCTGCTGCTGCTACTCAACTTATAGCCACTCCTGCGGCAGTTCCAGCTTCAGCTACCACCAGCGTGTCCGCACAGGAGAGAGACCCTACCAGTGCTCTGAATGTGAGAAGAGCTTCAAAACCTCTTCCTACCTGATTGTCCACCAGCGAATCCACACAGGAGAGAGACCCTACCAGTGCTGTGAGTGTGGGAAGAGCTTTAGCAGCAGTTCTAAACTCAACTCCCACAAGCACATCCACAGAGGAGACAGTCCACAATCGTGCCCCGAGTTGGTGCGGAGCTTCACTTTCAGTTCCTGCCTCCTTAGCTACCCGCACACCCTCGCAGGAGACAGAGCCTGCGAGTGCCCCAGAGAGCGTACTCCTTCCCCTGACGGGTGGTGCGGTGCAGCCGGCAGGGAGCGCTCCCTGGAAACGAGATGTGTTCCAGCGTGTGTTAACCGGGAGCTACACTGTGAGCCCAGCAGGGAAGGGTGCGTGTGGCTGAGAGCAGGGAAATACAAACCCCGTCCGTGTTTGGGTACCCGACCTCGGTTGCAGGACAGCTCCAACCCCTCCTGTTCGCTTCCTTACTCTGGTTATCACTGATGGAAACTACCTTTTGGAGAATTGCTGTTTGGTGGCATCTCACTGCTGCTACCAAGTCAAGTTACAACAGCTGTAACACAGGGTGCTGGTCACTTTGTAAGAGCCATCTCTTAAGAGCACCGGAGAAGGTTTTCAAACAGTTGGGAGTCAGGAAGCAGGGCCGAAGTCCAGCTCATCTGAGCAGCTTTTCTTCCTGAGTTTAGGTGGAAAGGCAGGTGAACGGACACTGGCGACCAGATCAGGCCACATGGGGGAGCTACAGAAATGCTGTCTACCATTCTGATGGGAGCTATCAAAACTCAGTTGGAGCTGAAGCTGGGCAGCAGTGTGGGAGACAATGGAAGGGCTTCTTCGTGTGACCAGCAAAAGGAGGACCGTGAATGACTTCGCTTCATTACTGGATGAGGTTGATCACCTCATAAATCGGGACATAGAACAAGCAGAGTCACACAGTGCACTATTTTTTCACGTCTGTCTTGAACACTGGAGATGGGTGGTGGGACACCTGGAGCTCTGGGCTCAGGCCCACGACTGCACTGATGATAAACTCCCAGTGGGCTGTGGACGTGGGTGGGATTTGCTGCTCCAGTTGCATGTGTGTAAATCTATGGCCCATGGGGTTTATCCAGGGATCGTGGGAATTGCAAGATGTCCCAGTTGACTGGAAGCTGGCAAACAGCTGAGTTTCCAGGCAGGACAAGAAGGAAGACCTTGTCAATTCCAGGCCTGCCAGTCTCCCTTTGGTGCCTGGCGAAATCACAGAGGAGGTCATTGTGAGAGTTACTGAAAAACGCTTCAAAGACAGCACAGTCATTGCTGTCAGTACAGGTTAGGGCTGACTTTCTGGAAAGGAGGTTTGAGGAGAAGGACCTGGATAATCCTGGGGTGCATTAAATGAGTGTGACCATCAGACTGAGGAAGGTGATCCTCCCCTTCTGCTCTGCCCTGGTGAGGCCACATCTGGACCACTGTGTTCAGTTCTGGGCTCCTCAGCACATGACAGGCAGGGAACTGCCGGAGAGAGACTAACAGGGGTCTGCAGAGGTGATTGAGGCCGGGAGGAACCCCGTTGCGAGGAAGAAGACCAACAGGGTTGGGGGAATCAGACATTTCCTGGAGTGGTGAGCATGGGGTGCCCTGATACACTGTGAGATGAGGTCAGTGTGGTCATAGCCATCAGCACACCCTCCACTGCCCCATTCATTGCTCACCTTCTGTACTGCGCAAGGAGTAGAAGGGCCACAGTGCCAGGCAGATGAGCCCCAACACCGAGACCTCCCCGCCCATCAGCAGCTTTGTCTGAGTTTCAGCTGGGATTGAACTGTTTTCTTCAGTGTGTCTGGCATGATGTTATGTTTTGGTTCCAGGGGGAAAACAATGTTGCTAACACACTGATGTTTGTAGGTGCTGCTCAGCAGTGCTGTCCAGAGCCAAGGCCATTTGCAGCAAAGGAGCCATGCAGCTGGGAGGGTAGAAAACTAGGGCAGCTGACTGAAAGTGGCCAAAGGGATATTCCGTGGCATATGAGATCAAGCAGGAGAAGTTCTGAAGGGGGTGGGAGTTCATTTTGCTCAGTCCCGCTGCTTGGGGGCTAGCTGGGCGTTGTTCTGGGAGTAGTGAGCAATTGCTTGTGCATCGCTTGTTTTATACATTTGTTGTAATTATTATCCTTTTCTCTGTCTTAGTAAATAGTTTTGTCTCAACCCTCCAGTTCGACTTTGTTTTGTTTGTTATTGTTTCCCCCATCACACTGGGAATAGGGGAGAGTGAGCAAACAGCTGTGTGGTGCTGATCCACCTGCCAGGTTAAACCACCTCAGGAGGGTCCCTTGGGAGTCATTCCTGAAGGGTAAAGGTGTCCAGGAAGGCTGGACACATCTCCAGAAGGAATTCTTAAAGGTTCAGGAAGGGGCCATGCCAGTGCACCACAGGATGAGCCAGTGGAGAAGGAGAGCGTTTTGGCTGATGAGGGAACTTTTGCCGAGACTCTGGGAGAAAAAGAGAGTTTATGTCCCGAGGAAGAAGGGAAGGGCAACTCAGAGCATGGGATCAGGCTTCGCCAGCATGGGTTCATGAAAGGCAGGTCCTGCTTGACCAACCTGATCTCCTGCTGTGATCGAGTGACCTGCCTGGTGGATTATGGAAAGGCTGTTGTCATTGCCTTCCTTGACTTCAGCAAAGCCTTTGACAATGTCTCCCACTGTATTCCCTTGGAGAAGCTGGCATCCCGTGGATTGCACGGGTACACTCTTTGCTGGGTAAAGAACTGTCTGAATGGCCAGGCCCAGAGAGTGGTGGTGAAAGGAGATAAATGCAGCTGGTGACCGGTCACCACTGGTGTGCCTCAGGGGTCAGTATTGGGTCCTGCCCTGTTTAATGTCTCTATTGACGATCTGGATGAGGGCATCGGGTGCATCATCAGAAAGTTTACAGATGACACCAAGTTAGGGGCAAGTGTCAATCTGCCTGAGGGTAGGAAGGCCCTGCAGAGGGACCTGGACAGACTGTCCAATGGGCTGGGGCCATCGGGCTGAAGTTCACAAAGACCAAGTGCCAGGTCCTGCACTCTGGACACAACAACCCGAGGCATCGCTACAGGCTGGGGGCAGAGAGGCTGGAAAGCTGAGCAGAGGAAACAAACCTGGGGGTTTGTCAATGGTTTGCGGGCTGGTTTGGCCCGGTTTGGTGCTTGCGGACCCAGGCCCCGGGAAAAGGGAAAGGGAGATATGGAAAAGGGGAGGGAGAACGCCTTACTCTCAAGCTGAGGCAGACGAGACATCAAGCCAGGCCAAGCAGAAGAGAAAGAAGGGAACGTCTCATGATGTGCAAACAGTTTTATCTTTACGTCTGAACAGCAAATGGAAACAGAATAACACAAAGTCCGCTGGGGTATGTAGAATGTAGTTCTTCCCTTCTGAGAAGAGGACACTCAGATCTATCCACGGTCCATGGAACTGGAGCATTAACTCTTTAACTCCCGGTGTGCCCAGGAGGACAAAAGGCCTATGGCATCCTGGCTTGTATCAGCAATAGCGCAGCCAGCAGGAGCAGGAGGTGATCGTCCCTCTGTACTCAGCACTGCTGAGGCCGCACCTCAAGTGCTGTGTTCAGTGTTGGGCCGCTCACAACAGTAAGGATGCTGAGGGCCTGGAATGGGTCCAGAGAAGGGCAATGGAGCCGTGAGGTCTGTAGTGTAAATCTTATGGAGAGCAGCTGAGGGAACGGGAAGTGTTGCGTGTGGAGAAGAAGAGAATGAGGGGAGACCTCGTTGCTGTCTGCAACTCCCTGAAAGGAAGTTGTGGTGAGGTGGGATTTGGCCTCTTCCCTTGGGAGATAAGAAGTGGTGAAGTCACCGTGTCTGGAGATGTTTAAGGAAAGGATAGATGTAGTATTTGGTGATGTGTTTTGGTGGGTGATTGCCCTAGACCGTAGAGCATCTTTTCCAACATTAATGATTCTACGAACTCCATTGCCTCACCTTGCTGGGCTGTCCTTCCAACAAATGTCAGCATTCCAATCGTGAGAGCTGTCCCACCAGACACGTCAGAGAAGAAAAGGCAGCCGAGGTGCAGGTATCTCTAGAGGAGATCCCTGCTTGTTCCAAGCTGCAGGGTGAGGCCTGAAGTGGAGCTCTGCTTTTGGGAGTCACCAGGGACCAGGGTGCCTCCTCGCTGTTGTCTATGGTTGCAGTAGTATTGTTAAACCACCCATCTACCTCTGTCCAATACCACAAGGCCTTTTAACTGCTTTTTGCAGCTCAGCTACCTGTTGTAAGAGATGATCCACCTTGTGCAGCTACTTGCCTTATCATTAGGAGGAGGTTCGAGGCAGTGGGTGGAATGGACTGCCTGAACCAAAATCTCCTCTTTTTACCAGTTCTGTCTGTGTGTATGCAGACATGTCTGGGCATTTCCCTGGATGTCTCTCCACAAGTGAGAGATGGGATGTCACTCCTTCAAGTGTCTCTCCACAACTACCCTATGGCCATCCCATAGCCTCTTCTTTGTCACTCAATCAAACCCCATCTCCCCCCATATTATCTCCATGGTTCCCAACGGTCACCTCATGGTAACTCAGTGGTCACCTTGTGATCCCTTGCACTTCGGAGCCCCAGCTGCTCCTGCTTACCTGCGAGAGCACTGAGGACTATGGTGTGAGCCTTGGGCCTGACCATGGCCATGGCCGGCATCGTCACAGGCACCGTCCTCATTGCCAAGGTCATGCAGATGAATGGTGCCCGTAGCCAGAGGAGCCCGCTGTGATGAGGAGGCAGCATCCCATGTGCCCCACGTCCCCATCCTGACCCACACATCCCCTTCTGTGGGACCTGTCCTTGGGGTGCTTGGTCAGAGGAAAGGTGCTTGGGGACAGCCCGACCCCAGTGCTGACCCGTGCCACTGTGGCATTTGTGGCCCTGCGCTTGGAGGTCTGGGAGGTCCATGAGGGCAACCAGAAGTGACCACAGGGTGATCAAAAGGGACCACGGGGAGAACGTGAAGTGATCACAGTGGGACCTCAGGATGGGGGAACGTGGGGTCAGAATGGGGGGACATAGAGGTGATTATGGAGGTATCTTGGGATAACCACAGTGCGACCATTGTGTGACCATGAAGTTACTATGAAGGAACTATGGGGAAAACGTGGGGTGACCCTGAAAGGACTATGAGCAGAATATTGGGTGACCATGAATTGACCATGCGGTGACATATGGATGACCATGGAGTGACCACAGATGAAGAAGGATGGGAAGAGCCTGGAGAGTGGTACAGGAAGCAACTGAGCGTATCCCTCAGACAACTGGCAGGGAGCAGAGAGCAGTGGGGCTGGGCGGTATCACATGTCTCCAGACAGAGCTCTGCCCCACAGGGCTCCCTCTGACACTTGCCCCCCATCAAATACAGGGGAGGGGAGAGAAACGCAATGCAATGAAATGCAGTGCAATGCAACACAGTGCGATGCAACGCAATGCAATGAGATGTTATGGTGTGAGTGGAGGTGAGTGGAGTGGAGACGGGTTGAATGAAAGGGAATGGAATGAAGTGAAATGAAGTGGAATCGAATGGATTGAAGTGGAATAGAAAGGAATGGAGGGGGAGGGAAGGGATGGGATGGGGGAGGAGTGATTCCTGAGGCGCTGCAATGGGCTGCCCAGAGAGGTGGTGGAGTCACCGACCCTGCTGGTGTTCAAAGAGCGTTTGGATGTTGTGTTAAGGGACGTGGTTTAGCAGGAACCATTGATGAAGGGCGAATGGTTGGGCTGGATGATCCTGGGGGTCTTTTCCAACCTTAGCGATTCTATGATTCTATGGTTCTATGATTCTATGATTCCATGATTCTATGGTTCTATGGTTCTATGATTCTATGATTCCATGATTCTATGGTTCTATGGTTCTATGATTCTATGATTCTATGATTCCATGATTCTATGGTTCTATGGTTCTATGATTCTATGATTCCATGATTCTATGATTCTATGGTTCTATGGTTCTATGGTTCTATGATTCTATGATTCCATGATTCTATGATTCTATGGTTCTATGGTTCTATGATTCTATGATTCTATGATTCCATGATTCTATGATTCTATGATTCTATGATTCCATGATTCCATGATTCTATGGTTCTATGGTTCTATGATTCCATGATTCTATGATTCCATGATTCTATGATCCTATGATCCTATGATTCTATGATTCTATGATCAGCTGAGCCCAGTCTGCAGTGTTTTCCCCATTCAGCTCCACTCCTGCACCTGCCTCAGAGCCAGAGAGTGGGGTAATAAAGGGGTGACCACGGCGTGAGTATGGCGAAGCCATGGGGTAACCCCTGGATGACCATGGCAATGTCATGGAGGGACCACGGGGCCATCCGTGGGGCTCAGGCATTGCGTGGAGCCCTGTGAGCGACACGGCTGTTCCCAGGCAGAGCAGCAGCACCGAGCATTCCTCGGAGAAGACAGACAGACAGATGCCACGCAGCATAGCACTGTGATGGCAGGGCTGATTGAGGTACCCGCAATGGAGATCTGCAGATACTGCGTGTATCTGCCTGGAGATGGGTGATGCCGCCCAGCCCAGGCACTCACTGCTCCAGAGCAGCGGCGCGGGCGGCCCGCACCCTTCGTCCTCCTCCGGCAGCAGCCATGGGGAACGGCCATGTCCTGGTGGCTGGGGCCGTGCTGGTGGCACTGGTGGCACTGGGAGCACGACTGACCACTGGCACACGGCCCTCAGGTGAGCTCGGAGTCATGGTGTGGGGATGGCACTGGGAGGGCAGGGGATGGAAGGGCGAAAGGAAGGAAGGAAGAGCAAGGAAGGAAGGGGGGGAAGGAAGCAGAGAGGGAGGATGGAAGGAGTTAAGGAAGAAAGGAAGGGAGAAAAGAGGGAGGGAAGGCAGGAAAGGAGGAGGGAAGGAACAAAACATAACTAAAAATGAGATATTGGCAGTGGGCCTGGTGCACTGTAGAAAATTTGAGGTGAAAAGGGCAATAAATGGTGCAGAGGAGCCATCGTGGGGTGAGTACCAATGTGTTAATATATGTATAACCAAAATAAGACTGCATAACCAGACGCCCATAGGCACCAATGCAGCTCTTTAGCCACGCCCCCTAATCGCCTTATTGGTTAAACCACGCCCCCGCCCTTGGCCACGCCCCCAAACATTCCTGACCACGCCCCTATCGCTTGAGCCACGCCCCACCATTCGCCTGCCCTAATCCAGCCACGCCCGTTTCCTCTAACCACGCCCCTTTCGTGCCGTGGCCCCGCCCCCTTTTCGTCCTGGCCCCGCCCCCCTTCGCTCTTTGCCCGCCCCGCGCCCGGTGCCGCTCCCGCACCCACGGAACGGACCCGCACCGCGGTCCCTCGGATCCGGACCCAGTTCCGGCCCCCGGACTCACGGGCCCGCTGCCACACCCGGACCCGCACCGCGGGCCCATGGACCCGGACCCGCGTCCCGGAGCCCCGCAGTCGGAACCGGAACCGCGCTCCGGACTCGCGGAACCAGACCCGAACCCCGGCCCGAAGCCGCGGCTCGGAGCTGCGGGCGCGGGCCCCGGATCCGTGGAAGCGGACTCCGAGCCGAATCGCGGTCCCGAGGACCCGGACCCGGACCCGGATCAGCGGCCCGGCCCCGCGGAAGCGGTTCCGGCCCCGGCGCCCGCCCCGTGCCGTTGGTTCCTGGAGGGCCGCTGCCGTTTCGGGCCGCGCTGCCGCCATCCGCACCCGGGGCAGAGTCCGAGCGCCGTCCCGGAACCGAAACCGGAACCGAACCGGGAGGAACCGGGAGCGGCGGGGAAGAAGCCGCCGCTGCGCCGCGCCGCCGCCGTCGTCAGCCGCCTCCGCTGGGACCCACGAGTGGACCCCGAGGCCGCCACCGTGGAGTACCGCGACCGCTTCGTGGGCGTCGTGGAGCGGCCGCTGCCGGAGTTCTTCACGGGGCCGCTGTGCGACGCGGGGCCCGCGGACCTGGCGGTGCCCGAACACCGCATCGTGCGCATCCGTTACCGTGGGTGCTGCGTGTGGGACCGGGAGAACCGCATCGATCGCGTGTTCGGGTCGGGGGGGGGGATGGGGACCATGCGGGAGGTGCTGGAGGAGCTGGGGGAGGGCTGTGGGGAGTGAGTGGAGGGGGTGGGACGAACCCGCAGAGCGCCGTCGGGGGCCCTTCTGTACCCTGAAGGTGACGGTGAGGTCCCCTCCGCACTGGGGATGTGGGCATGCGGACACCTGGAGCCCTTGGCTGCTGTGACGTGGGCACGAGGGTCCCTTGTGTACCTCGCAGAAGGTGACACGGAGGTCCCTGTGCCCGTGGGGACGTGGATCCCAAGTGAGGTGGCACTGTGGATGTGGCTACAAGGACATGGGGGGCGCTTCTGTACCCCAAAAATGGCACCAAAATCCCCTTGGCACTGGGACGAGGACTACGTGGGGGTGTGGACATTGGGTCATCTTGGCCGTGGGGTCATGGAGATGGGGGATGTGGACATGAGGGGCCCTTCTGTACCCTAAACCTGCCACCTCCATTTAGCACTGGGACAACACTATGGGAATGTGAAGGCCTCACCCCATTCTGTAGACCCGTGGTGACAGTGAGATCCGTGGTGACAGTGAGATCCAGAGAAGTGACAATGATGTCCCTTTGGCATCAGGGATGTGGACATAGGGGGCCCTTCTAATGCACCGAAAGTGACACTGGGGACCCCTCAGCACTGAGGATAGGGGCACCTGGACAAGGCCTCCGGGGTCCTTTTGTCAGAGGGATGAGGATGCATGGGGCATCCTTTCTGTACCCCGAAGAGAGTGACAGTGAGGTCTCCTTGCCTCCGGGGAACAACAATATGGGGACATAACACCTGGACCCATTCTGTCCCCCAGTGGTGACACAGAGGTCCCCTTGGCACTGGGGCCGTGGACACATAGGTCCCCTGGCTGTAGGGATGTGGGGGTCCCTTCTGTACCCCAAAGGTGATGCCGAAGCCCCCTGAGCACTGGGACAACACTATAGAAACATGGACACAGGGTCCCCTCTGTCCTTGGGGGTACATTCAGTACCCAAGAAATGGCCCCCCAAACCCTTTGGTGCTGGGGACGAAGACATGAATACATGGACACTGGGTCCTCTTGGCCATGGGGTTATGGACATGGGGGTCCCTTCTGTATCCCAACATCCAGCACTGAAGAGGACCCCTCACCAAAGCAATAGTGAATAGGTGATCCCAGCGTCGCATGGGATTTTGTTTCCTCATTGTTCTGTCCCAAATAAAGGGAGAATCGGTTAAAAAGCGTCTGTGTGGGTGGGGGCAGTGTGGGGAGCGGGGCCTCCTTCCCAGGAGGGAAAGGTAAAGCAATGGGAGAAGTGCTGAATATGGCAAAGTCGGTGTATGGTGGGAGAAGTGGGGTGCAATTAAGGGCAGGAAATGTGGACGGAATAGAAGAAAAGCAGAGAAGAGGATCTAATAGAGAAGATGTGATGGCACAAAGATGACTTTCCTAAATAGGATCAGTTCCTGCAGATTTATTGGGGTGAGACTTCTTGTCCTCCCCATGTGCACGGTGAGCAGAACTGCAGAAGGTGCAGTGCCCGGAACCTGGCTGCACCCAATCCAACAGCTCAGGGGTAACTCAAAGAGAAGAGCACATCGGAGCAAAGCTTACAGACATCCCCTTGGCAAATGCCAGCTCTTTGTGTAGATGGAGATCTCAGCAGGAGAAATAAAGGGGAAAAAAACGCACTCCGATCCAAACTTGTTCTTGTTGTTTGACAGCCGTGGGCACTGACAAAGCAGGAGACTGCTCCTCATTGACCAACCTCATATGAACAGGAAAGGAGAAAGCGAGGAACGAAGAGATGTTAGGCACAGGTGGATAAGGTGGGTGGATGGAGAACCTCTCCCATAGCACTGACCCACGGCGGTCCCTGCAGAGGCTGAGCTCTGAGCTCCCAAACTCGGCGGTTCGGAGCTGGCTGTGCACTCTGCGCGCTGCCATACAGATCCAGAACCATTGGCTGTGAGAAGGCAGAGTTCAGGATCCTTAGGAGCTCCCAAACCCGTATTTGGGGAGAGCAGACTGCAGCCTCCTCGTGGATCTACCTGGACCTGTGTGTTAATGGCCAGGAGGAAGGAGGGGCCCAAAGGAGCAGGTTGGTGCTCGAGGAGCTGCTCAGAGCTCAAAAACCCAACGGAATTGGTCAAAAATGGCCACGATTGGGGACAAGGAGCTCCTGGCCAAGCCCCAGCACAGAAAGGAAGCGCACCGAGGCCCCGCGGGGACAGGGAAGATGGGGAGCACATGGAGACTGTGTCAGACGTGCAGAGATAACGTCAGCAGAGCCAGAGCTCAGCTGGAATTGAACCTGGGCGGGGGTAGCAAAGACTTCTGTTTGTACATAGGGGGCAAAAGAAGGGCTGAGGGAAACATGGATGTCTTGCTGACATGGGACACGAAAGAGGCTGAGGTACCAAACGCCTTCATCAGCTCGGTGGTAAGCAGCAAGGCTGCCCTTCGGGAATCATAGGATCATAGAATCCCAGAGCCTGGGAGAGCTGGAGGAGAAGGGAAGGGTGCAGCAAAGGATGTGCTCCCATGGCTGAACAGCACTGGGTCACGCAGAGGGCCCTGAGGAGATGCAGCCGTGGATGCTGGGAGCTGGCACCCTCACAGCGAGGCCTTCATCATCCCTGAGCGGTGTTACTGGGAGACGGTCCTGGAAGCTGCAAACGTCACCCCGAGCTCCACGAAGGGCCCAGGGAGCAAAGGGCTTCACCGTGGGGCCTGCCAAGGCACTGGAGCAGCTCATCCCAGGCACCATTCTCAGGCACATGAAGGGGGAGGAAACCATCAGCACAGATTCAGCGAGGACAGGCGATGTCTGACTTGGGGAACCCTTCTGACAATGCACGCGGCAGCCTGATGGGTGAGAGCAGAGCAGTGGATACCCACCACGGGGCCCCATCCAGGCCCTGAGCTGCTGAACGGGACGCGATTCCCCCCACCCCAAATCAGACACCATGCAGGCTGAGCTGCAAACCAGCAATCCACAGTGCTGGGGTTTATTTGACTTGAAGGGCATCACACGAAGAGCGCAAAGAAATTTGGCAGAAAACAACTCCCCTTCTGCTCCAACTTGTTCTTGGCTGTCAGGTGGGTTGTGGGGGGCTGAGCTTCGGTTGAAGGATGCCCAGTTTGCTGCTGTAACTCCGGTCAGATTTGATATATGAACGATCACAATGATGTACCCAGTTAGCAAGAAGCTATGGTGCTGTGCCTCGTGTTACATTCAGATAGGGCTTGGAAAGAAAGAGAGGAGGAGAAAGAGAGAGGAGAGAGATGAAGATGCACTCACTGCCCTTGTACCCAGCGACGTCACGGCTGTTCCTCCAGTTGTGGGGCGCCTCCTATGTTCCTATGCACCTTTGCTTTCCTGTGTTCCTCAGCTGCCACATGTGGTGGAGCTGAGTCCTTGTTCTGAACGTCCCAGCAATCAGCCTGGGGTCTCAGGTCGGCGTCTGAGGACTGAAGGAAATGGCTGCCTCACCTTCACAAATCCACCTGCTTCACCCACTCCGCATCCCATTACTGTTCGGGTCTCTTTTGCACTTCTACGGACTGTTTGGAACACTCTTTTCTGCTCGGCCTCTTCCAGAGCCTCTGCCCGTCCCCTGAGCCCGGAACCCGGCGCTCTCCTCCCTGTGTGTCTGCAATGGTATCTTCTCCAAAACGATGCACAGCGCTCTGCCCAGAGGTCCACCTCTGCTCACGAGGTGGACATTTCAATGGGTCATCCCCAGGAAATAACGCACAGAGTGGAGCAGAGGAGCACACACTGCGTCAGCCCGAGGAGATGCAGGAGTCGAGCAAACGGAGATACACACACCCACAGACTCCAAACACGTGCATGCAAGGCTGGCTACTGCAGCACAGCACTCAGATGGAAGGTTCAATTCCTGTGGGGGTGAGAAGAGATGGTGTCACGTGGGGCCACATCCCCATCCTGACTCACCACCCTGAGGGTTCAGGAGGGAGGGCTGGGCCCAATATTGCCCCGGACGCGGGTCCAATGGGGGAGTGCAGGGAAGTGGGATCGCTCCAACCGCAGGGACCCCTCCTGAGCCCCAGTTCCACACTGTACTTGTGGCCGAGCTGCTGGATTCTCCGTCGTGGCCTGCAAGGGAGGGAGAGCAGTGAGCCCTGGCTCTGTGCTCGCTGTGGGGCATGGAACATCATGCCACCACTAGCACTATTACCCCAAAGCAACGAGGGGCCCCAGAGTGCCCTGACCCCAAGCACTGGCAGGGGACAGTTCTGCCCTTGGCACTCACCTGGCGCTGCTTCATAACACTTCTTCTCCTTCCCTGCAGACAGAAAGAAGTGTCAGCATTGGGCTCATGTCTGACCATGGGCATTCCCAAGGGGGTTCAGGCCCCACCTGCAGTTCCTGCTATCTCCCCCCAGCTCTCTGCTTTTACCTGACTTGCTCTTCCACACCACCAAACCAACAACAGCAGCGATGACAGCCACGATGGCGACGACCGCCCCGGCCACAATGGGGATTAGGTTGGGCTGCGGCTCTGGGGGAGAGCACCGTTGTCAGGAAAGGAAGGGGCGGCCTCCGAATCCCAACCCCATGTGCCCCACGCTGCCAGCTTACCCCATGGGAAGAGGCCAGGCTGGGGCAGGCTGGCGTGCTCCACGCGGCACCGGTACTTGTCCCCATCCTCCGGCAGCACATCAATGGCAGCCGAGGCGTGGTAGGTGC
Organism: Gallus gallus; assembly: GCF_016699485.2. Classification (NCBI taxonomy): domain Eukaryota; kingdom Metazoa; phylum Chordata; class Aves; order Galliformes; family Phasianidae; genus Gallus; species Gallus gallus. The sequence goes on from NC_052547.1 coordinate 1,747,681, forward strand.
CATCGCTGTTGGGCACGACGCCCCCCCAGTGGGTCTCCTGGTCCCGGACCATGCCGTCCTTCATCCAGCTGATGCTGATGGGCCACGGGTAGAAGCCGTGAGCGTGGCAGGACAAGGTCAGGATCCCGTCGGCCTCCTTCCCCCACACTCGCACCTCGGGCTGCACTGCAGGTGGGTGATGTTGTGGGCCGGGCTGAGCACCCCACACTGAGCCCCTGCCCCACACCCAGCCCAGCCCCAAGTCCCCCTCCCATCCTCACCTCTCCTTTTCAGTGCCGCCTTCCCATGCTCCAGGTATCTCCTCAATTTCTGAACACAGACAGTCCCCAGCTCATGCTTCCATCTCTCAGCATACGTCCCTTCCTCCTCCCATCTCCTCTTGGTGATTTCTGCCACCGGGTCTGCCGCGGTGAACGTCATCGTGTCCATATCAAAGGCAATGTGGTCCCGCCCATCAAATGCATACTGATCATACCCTCGGATGCTGCCGTCCTCCAGGATGTCACAGCCAAACATCATCTGCAGTGTGTGAGACCCTGAGGCACAGCCAGGGTGAGAGGTGAGGGGCTCCTTGGGCTGTGGGGCACCGTGAGTGCCATGGGGCTGGGGTGGGGTGGGTGGGCGCAGGAGCAGGGCAGCCCAGGGACAGTGCCACCACACATGGACGGCCCAGCCCAGCTGGGCGTGGGGCACAGCCAGACCTCAGTGGGGCTGGCGGACACCCTCGGCACACAGAGCTCCTGTCCCAGACGCATCGCGCTGCAGCTTCCCCCACACTCACCTCCACTTTTGTTGTACTGTTCCGGCAGCCTGCCCAGGAACCCGCAGAAATCCAGCTCGCCGTCCCGGGCCTTCTGGGTCTCCGTGTCCCAGTGCTCCTGGTCCTCCTGCGGCAGCTTCTCCACGATGGGCTGTGCACTCCTGCTCTTACTGTCGTACTTACCAAACAGGTCGCCGTCCACATACCCGACGATCACGAACTGCGGCATCCCGGGAACGGGATCCGTCATCCCGGTCAGGAAGTAGCGCAGGGAGTGCGACCCTGCGGGGACAGACGGCGTCGGAGCGGTGAGCCGCGGGTGGGGGTCCCGCGGACGCAGCCCCGGCGTCGGGGAGCGAGGAGCCGCGGGTCCCGGTGCCGGGGGCAGCCCGGTCCTGCAGTACTCACAGCACGCCGCCATGCCCAGGGCTCCAAGCAGCAGCCCCAGCACCACCTGGCTCGGACCCATCGCACCGTTACGCTCCGCGGATACCCCAGGAACCGCTTCGCGTCCTTATTGGTGCCTCCCCCTCTACCCGCCAATGGAGTCCGTGAGCGCGGGCGACGTCACCGGGCGCCAGGCAGATCTCGCTCGCGAGGGTTGTCAAAAGTGACAGCGAAAGCTCGGAGGACGGGAGGGGACGAGGGTTCCGTGGGGCGACCCCCGGAAAGAAGGGAAGGAGCCGTCCGCCAGAGCGCGGTCGAGGGCCACGATGGGAGCACCACCGGTGTGGGGGGCACGGAACGCTCCTCCCAGCAAGGATAGGTTGGGTGCAGAGAGGCACCGAGACCCCAAGGGTGGGAGGGATCACCATTGATCCCCACCCAACAGGGAATGATCCCGAGGGCAGCGGCTACGAGCAGCACCTCAGCTCTGTGGGTTGTTCTGCCCAGACAGGAGGAGACCGAGGGGAGGCTCCGTGGTACCTCACAGCCCCCTCATGGTGGCCCGCAGGCTTCTCTTGGTAGCCAAGAAGGTACTACAGCGACACGGAGGACCCTCTGGGCAGCCATCCGTTCCCTCCCACACAGTGAGAACACCCCGCCCTGTGTGCAGGCCTTGGCTTCTCTCATGCTTGTTATCTCTGCTTTTCTTCTGCTGAGGCTCTCTTATCGTAACACAGCAGCCTTACAGCATCCTTCCCAGCCCATAATAATACCCACACTATTCGCAACCTTTAAAAAGTGCAAGTGAGAATTAATCCCAGCATTCAGCAACTCCATTTCCAAAGCATGCCACTCACATCTGTGGTATTTCTACCTTTTCACACCAGCTGTTTCTAAGGACAAGTTGCAGAATACAGACATGGTGCTCCGCTTCTTCAGGCCAGGTCCCCCTTTTCCATATCCAATGCAGAAACACAGCCTTGGAAAGCCATCTGCACCCAATCAGTAGGCATTTCCGAGTGTCGTATGCTGCCAGGTTCCCATTGCCTGGCTCCTGTGGCCAGAGAGTATTTGCATTTATAATCCAGCCTCCTAAGAAATGAGCTGTGTTGCTCTGTGAGAATCCTCGGGGCTTTGGAAGCAGTGCCCACTTCCCAAGCGTGTCTGCAATCACAGCGGAAGGCTCAGAAGTAATTAAACGATAACGACAATCAGTGGTTGGAGAGAGTGACGAAAGCCAAACGGATGGTTTGTTGAGGAAAGGGGCGCGGGCAGAACCTACATATGCTGCATTCTCTCGACTGGGGGGCCCTTCTTTTATCCTCTTCTTCTGCCAATGCGGAATTGCGGGGCACTTTGGTACTGTGGGAATGGGATGCTGTTTCTGCAGTACAACCAACAGCATAAATATTTTACTCATAGTTCTTTCCAGAGGGGTCTTTTCCCTTCACCAGGGCTCTCTGACAGTCTGTGCACGCTCAGCAAAAAGGTGCAGTAATTGATGGTCACCGAGATGAGGTGGATGGGGTCATTTATTGGTACAGAGACTGCAGCTCTGCTCTGTGCAGCCGTCTGGAATAGCTCTGAGCCTGGAGGTACAGACAGGTTGCACATCCCACTCCCAAACACTGTGACAGGGATATCAATGGGCTCGTTATGTTGGAAGACTGCTAATTGCTGGTGCTGGACAGACAAGCCCTGAGTGATAGGGAATTGATGGAGGAGAAGCAAAACAATGAGCAGTATCCATGTTCAGATAGCAACGACTTGTGCACAGCAGGTATGGATGCGTTCAGCTTAGCGACAGGAAGATTTGTGAACCTGAAGCACTCAGCCAATGAGGAACCATGGGAGGAAGAAATCAACATTGGGTAACAGGGCATAAAAGATGTAACACTGCTTTCTGTGTGTGCTGCTGCATGCGGGACAGCCGACATTGCAGTGGGACTAAAACCTGCTTTGATCAGAGATACCATCCTGATACATTGCTTGGGTATCACCAACGGGTGCAGGTTCTCATTTTCAGCTGATGGCTCATAGCCAAGCTTGGCTGTGTGGGTATGGCTGTGTACTGCAAAGGCCCCCCACAGTGAGTGCACCAACCGCCATTGTGGGCAGAACCATGGCTGAATAGGAGGAGAGAACTTAGAAAACCACAGCTGCTCCCCCTCTTCCTGCAGCGCTGTGGAATATTTTTGCCTCCCCAGACAGGTCGTGGCACAGCTGCCCCATGGCATCGCTGCTTGTATGGGAACTGCTGAGTCCTGGCCTGACCCACTGACAGATCACCTGGAGAAAGGACCCGGTCAGCCATGTGTGAGAGGTAGGTTGTGTTTTTGCAGTGGAAATTTCCAGTATTTCTGTAGGTAGTGTAGGTGAAGTTGCTTTTCACAGAGAATGCTGCTGAACAGAGTAAAGTTGAGACTGGGGCATTCCCTCCTGGGTAGAATTGGCATAGGCACCAGGTAAGGAAACTCTATAGGGTAGGGGAGAGCCTAGCACAAGACAGAACAAGTGTGTCGATTGTTGAAAATATTGCCTCCTATCTCCTTAAAAGGTAAAGAATATACCCAAAGACAATGGGTTGCTAACAGACGTTGTATGGAAACATAATGGAGCAACAGCTTCGGACCATTGTGAGCCTGAGATGCTCAACCAATGAGTGCCAGGAGAGGCTTTGCCTGTGTTGGACCCAGGGGAGAAAACGGAGTGGATTGCACTGATCAGGAGCGCAATTTCTGCCTTGGCAGTAGGGGGCGTGCGCCCGTTGTTGCAATCATGGACAAACTGCTCTTCACAGAGATCTCGGCCTGATTCGAAATTGTAGACCTGGAGCGTGTTTCTCACAAAGCTGCAAACATCAGCCCGAGCTCCAAGGTGGGCGAGGAGAGCCCAGGGAGCAAAGGGCTTCACCGTGGTGCTGGGCATAAAAGACCTAACGCTGCTTTCTGTGTGTGCTGCTGCTTGTAGAACAGCTGACATTGAAACGGTGAATAAAGCCCGCTTTGATCAGAGATAGTGTCTGGATCAATTCCTTGGGTATAACCAACAGGTGCGGGTTCTCCTTTCCCCCCATGATGGCTCAGAGCCAAGCACAGCTGTGTGGGTTGGGCTCTGTACTGCGAAGGACCTCCCACCAACTGTGTGAACCAAACAAAGGGAACTTTGAAAGATGTAGCATAACCACAGGACCGTTATGTCAGCGTGGTTTGGCTTCCCCACACAGATCCTCTGCCTGCACACACTGCTCAGCTGAATGGTACCAACACCGCCTTTGGCTTCTCACGTCTTCACATGTCAAACTGCACTGAACTCCTTCCTGCTTCTCTTGCTCCTCCATCTTTCCTTCCTTCCACTTTCCTCTCCCCGTTCTCTCTCCTTTTTCTCCCACCTTTCTAATCCTCCCGAGCCCCTCCTTCAGTCCTTCCTTCTATCCCCCCCATCCTAACTGTCCACCCCACAGCAATCTGTGCAAATACCTGTACTGAAGCACAAGGTTTCCACGCCTGCAGAGGGAGAACGACTGAACCATTCCTCAGAGCACAAAGCAGCACCAGAACCCCCAGCACACCAGAGGAGAAGGATCCCAACAGGGTAAGGCTGGGATGGAGAGCAAAAGAGTGGAATGGGTGGAAAAAAGGGAAACATAAAGAGGAAAACCACTTCTACCAACATCTGCCCTCCAGTTCTGACCCCCAGCTCCCAGAAGAGGATGTGCAGATATTGCTGCTGGAGTCCAATACTTCCACACCCGCTATGGGAGAAGGAGACCAACAAGAAACATTTTCAGAGCCCAAAGCAGCACTGCAGCCCCTTGGGCAGAGTGGAGGACAGCAATGGGGTAATGGTGGGGACTGAGCAGGAAGGAGAGCATGGGGGGGAACAGGAGTAGAAGGATGTGCCCCCACCCGCTCGCTGCTTCCCAGGTTCCTGGTGCCATGTGACAGGAAGGAGGAGATCCCGTGTGCAGCTCATTGCTTCATGTGCAGCACTGGGAACCCTCAGCCTCGTGCTGGTGGTGATATCGACCGGTGAGTGCCAAGAAGTGTCCCCATGGTGAGAGGATGTTTCAGGTTTGGGTACAGAGCAGGGAATTGGGGTTTCCAGCACATGGATGCGCTCCCCAAGCACAGCCCTGCTCCCACGTGCTGTGGGGCAGCCATTCAGTGCCCTACACCACGCTCTGCTCAACCTTCCTAACCTCTGCAACCGCACCCGGGGCTGCAGCACAACACAGTGCAGTCCATCCCCCACCTCTGTTGGAGGGAGGTGAGAGAAATTCACATTTCCTGTCCTTTGCCTCACATTTGTCTAATTTCTCATTTCAGCATGTCGGCAGGTCCCTGTGCCACCTTTCCCAGACTTTGCCCACGTGTGCCCCAACGCCTGGGTCGGATTCCAGGGGAAATGCTATTATTTTTCGAAGGAGGAGAATGATTGGAACAGCAGCAGGGAGCACTGCAATGCCCACGGAGCTTCCCTGGCCACCATAGGCAGTGCGGAGGAGATGGTGAGATGGGGACACGAGCCCAAAGCTCTGGGGAAGGCACCAGGCTGGGGAGGGACAGCGGCACATTACTGCCCCTAACCCCTCCCGCATCCATCTGGGGGACATCCTGAGATGTGCACCTCCGGGGGCAGCTCTTGTGCCATGGGAGCACAAACAAGCTTCTTCCATGCAGCAGAAGGCAGCACCTTGCAGCCTGCTGGAGCCTGAGATGTGAGTGGGACAGATGTTAAAACCTCCTGACATTCAACACTCTCTTCCTTTAAAGGATTTCATGATGCGCTTCCAGGGCCCGGCAATCTGTTGGATCGGGCTGCACAGGGAAGAAGAGGACACCCAGTGGACGTGGAGCGATGGCACAGCCTTCACCAACTGGTCAGTCTGTCCGTCCAGCTGTCCAGGCCACGTTTTTCCACGGGCTCTCTTTGGGATGGGGACCTTCTCCTGGTGCCACAGCCGTGGTTTACCGTGGTCCGCCAGGCTCAGGCTTGGTGCTCCACCATGAGCCCTTTCTGCCCTTCCTTCCCCAGAAGAGGCAGCCCCAGCTTTTCTCGGCGCATCGGGGTGCCTTTGCCATTCTCCTCCCTCTTGGGCACAGGTTTGAGCTGCGAGGTGGAGGCCGATGTGCGTACCTGAACGGGGACAGGATCAGCTCATCCCTGTGCCACCTACACAAGCACTGGGTCTGCAGCAGAGCTGACCACTACGTCCTCTGGAAGCAAAAGGTGCACCCACAATGAGAGATCTCATCACCACCAACCTTGTGCCAGTGCTGCTGTTGTATTACAGTGTATTATCTTGCAGCCCGATGTCCTTTCTAGTCAATTACTTTGTTTCTGCTCAGATCGTTGCTGCCGTGTTGTTTTTGGGCCCATCTCGCTATCCTTTTCCCTGTTCCCCTTTTCTGGGGTGGCGATCCGCGGGTCCCTCTGCCCCGCTACTCACGGAACCGGGCCGAACCAGCCCATAAACCACTGACATTGTGGATGAGGTGCTACGAGATGAGGCTGAGGAGCTCAGCGGTGGTGATGGTGATTGGAGGACAGTTGGATGGGATGATCCTGTAGGTCCTTTCCAGCCCTGTGCCTCTATGATTCTGTCATCATTCTGAGCCACTCTCTGTCCGGGCCGTATTGTTTCAGGCACGCTCTGACCTCACTGCACAGAGGTGCTCTCTGAACTGCACGCTGCATCTCTAGTGCTATTGGCTTCTTAAAGCCATTCTCCTCTGCAATTCCCTGCAGTTTACAAAGAACCATAGAATGGTTTGGGTTGGAAGGGACCTTTCAGACCATTCACTTCCATCCCCGGCTGGAGGCAGGGACACCTCCCACCACAGCAGGCTGCTCACAGGGCGGGGGCATCCACAACCTGCTCCACTGTCTAAATCCACCCTCTTCCACTCTAAAGCCATTTCCCCTCCTCCTGTCGCTCCACGCCCTTACAAAACAGCCCCATCCCAGCTTTCCTGGAGGCCCCCTTCAGGTACAGCCCATGACTTCGGGTACGCTTAGCTGGGCAGCAACGGAAGCTGCTGGCAGCTCACCCAGTGCCTCCGTGCAGAAGAGGCCTCTGCACAGCCACAACCTTCCCGGGATCTGCACTGGCCAATACCTTCAGGGAGTCACACGCCTTCGGGACTCCTTCGATTTCTTTCTCTGCCCATCCTGCCAAGCCGCTGCCCATCGTAAAGACGCGGAGTTTGCAGTAAGCAAAGCGTGCTCTATTGCAGCTGCTGCCATCGCTTCCCGCAGCGTTGTGGGACGGGACGGGACGGGACGGGACGGGAGCGCTGCCCCAGGCACGGAAGCACCGCCATTCTTTCTCCATCAGCCCCCTCCCCTTCCACGCCCGTCCACACTGCGCTTCCGCTCCAGGCCGGATGTGATGTCATCACCGGGCGCCGCGGCGGGCCGTGAAGGCGTCCCACAGCGGAGCGCCGGGCTCGTTCCCCGCCGTGTCCCTGCGCTTCCTGCGCTGCTTCACGGCCTGCGGACGCACCGGGCCGCGTTTCCCGCGGTTGCTGCCCGCTGTCCCCGTGGGCGAAGCGCCGCCCGGCCGACGGCTGAGATCCTCTCCCGTGTCTCGCGGTTCCCGCGGGACGGTCGCCGTTTGCCGTCGGCCGCCTCGGCCTCTTCGTGCCCCAATGGGAGCTGCCGAGTCCCGGCTTGACCCAGCGATGGAGCACCTGGGAAAGGAGCGGGCAGCCCTGGCGGCACAGCTGGAGGCGGTGCAGCGGTGTGAGCGGGAGGGGCGGAGCCTGCCCGCACTGCTCTGAGACCTCATGGAAGGGCTGAGAGCGGCTGGGAAGGCTCTGTGCGTGGAGATCCCTCCCTGGGGGGGTATCTCCCCGTGAGCCGAGATGTTCGCAGACCGCTGAGCGTTCCTTTCCTGTTTGTCCCTTTGCCATTCCTCTCCTGTATCGCCTTTCCACCGTGCTGTTCTTTCCCACTGTGACAGCCGCCCCATAGCAGCACCGCCCCATAGCAGCACCGCCCCACAGCCTCACCGCCCCAAAGCCTCACCGCCCCAAAGCCTCACCGCCCCATAGCAGCACCGCCCCATAGCAGCACCGCCTCAAAGCCTCACTGCCCCATAGCAACACTGCCCCATAGCAGCACCGCCCCAAAGCCTCACTGCCCCATAGCAGCACCGCCCCATAGCAGCACCGCCCCAAAGCCTCACTGCCCCATAGCAGCACCGCCCCAAAGCCTCACTGCCCCGTAGGTGCACTGCCCCGTAGCTGCACCACTCCATTGTGTCTCTACCCCATAACGTTGCCCAATATTGTCACTGCCCCATAGCATCGCTGCCTGCATGGGAACTGCTGAGTCCCAGCCTGACCCTCTGATGGATCACCTGGGAAAGGACCGCTCAGCACTGGCAGCAGAGCTGAAGGCGATGCAGCTGTGCAGCAGGAAGGGTTTGAGCCTGGCTGCACTCCTCTTAGACCCCATAGAAGAGCTGACAGCCACTGGGTGAGGATTTCTGGTTGGGGATCCCTCCTTGGCGGAGTTTTCCCCTGCGATCGTGGAGTGTTCTGAAAGGGGTGAGCAATCTGCTTCCCTTCCTCTATTGCACCTCCTGTCTGTGTGATGAAATTGACAACAAACAAAACGCTTCAGTTTCTCTCTTGGGATACGGTATAGTCGCTTCTTATTCTTTCTTTGTTTCATACATGGGAAAGCAGGGGTCAAACTCCCCCTGTTTTCCCAAATTTTCCTGTGGTACAGAACTTCAGGATGTGTTTTTAGGGTCTTGATTGAAAAACAGCACAGAAGAGAAGGGGTTGGACTGGATGATCTTGTAGGTCTTCTCCAACCCTGGTGATTCTATGATTCTATCAAGTGATCAGCAGGACATTGGAGAGGTGATTTTGTCTTCATTTTCCTGGCTGTAAAATGCTGTTATTTGGCCCTCTCCCAGCACACACACAACGTGCAGTTGAGGTCTCCCGTGCCTGGAAAGAGTTACAGAATCATAGAATGGCTGAAGCTGAAGCTGAAGGGGTCCTTCAGGCCCATGTGGTTCCAGCCCCCTGCTGTGGGCTGCTTGTCCCCCGCCAGATCAGGCTGCTCAGGGTCTCATCCAGCCTGTCCTGGGATGCTCCCGGAGGGGGGTTATCCACGGCTTCTCCCGGCAGCCTGTGCTGGGACCTCACCTTTGAGTAAAACATTACCCTCTTACATCTAACCTAAATTTCTCCACTTTTTGTGTAAAAAAAAAGTCTCTGAGGGAAGGGCTGTGCGTGGCAGGGAGCTTCACCGAGCCACGGGGCTGAAGCCTTGAGAAGTTTTGGGTGAACGTGGTGTAGAGCAAACAAAGGCGGTGACACGGCCTTTATTTGAGAAATAGGTGCTGTAGGGAAAGATATCAGAGAGAAATGAACTCACCCCTCCCAGTAACAGTTTGGAGAAAGGGGTGAGCTGAGGAACGCAGCGTTCATCCTTGTGCTGCAGGAGGAAAGGGTGGGGGGAAAGGGAGCCTGCGCAGACTCAGACAGCACTGTGCTCCCAGAGGCATCACTGAGACAGAAAGGGTGGCTCCAGCCCCCGTCCGCTCCAGGCAGTCACGTGCTCATAGAATCATAGAATCCTAGAATCGCTAAGGTTGGAAAAGACCCACAGGATCATCCTGTCCAACCATTTGCCCTACATCAATGGTTCTCGCTAAACCATGTCCCTCAACACAACGTCCAAACGCTCTTTGAACACCACCAGGCTCGGTGACTCCACCGCCTCTCTGGGCAGCCCATTCCAGTGCCTGACCACCCTTTCAGAGAAGTAGTATTTCCTAACGTCCAGCCTGAATCTTCCCGGCGCAGCTTGAAGCCATTCCCTGTCGTCCTATCACTGTCACACGAGAGAAGAGGCTGACCCCCAGCTCACTACAACCTCCCTTCTGGTAGTTATAGAGAGCAATAAGGTCTCCCCTGAGCCTCCTCTTCTCTAGACTGAACAATCCCAGCTCCTTCAGCCGCTCCTCATAAGGCCTGTGCTCCAGAGCCCTCACCAGCTTTGTTGCCCTCCCCTGGACATGCTCCAGGGCCTGGATGTCTTTCTTACAGTGAAGGACCCAAAACTGGACACAGTACTCGAGGTGCGGCCTCACCAGTGCTGAGTACGGGGGATAATTACTTCCCTGTTCCTGCTGGCCACACTATTTCTGATACAAGCCAGGATGCCATTGGCCTTTTTGGCCCCCTGGGCACACTGCTGGCTCATGTTCAGTCTAGCGTCAATCAACACCCCCAGGTCCATTTCCTCTACACAGTCTTCCAGCCACTCTGCCCCAAGCCTGTCGCGTTGCCTGGGGTTATTATGGCCAAAGTGCAGGACCCGGCATTTGGTCTTGTTGAATCCCATCCCATTGGCTTCAGCCCAGCTATCCAACCTATCCAGATCCCTCTGTAAGGCCTCGCTACCCTCAGGCAGATCAACACTTCCAGCCAGCTTCGTGTCATCTGCAAACTTACTGAGGGTGCACTCAATGCCCTCATCCAGGTCATCAATAAAGATATTAAAGAGGACAGGCCCCAGCACCGACCCCTGGGGAACACCACTCGTGACCGGTCGCCAGCTGGATTTAACTCCATTCACCACCACTCTCTGGGCCCGGCCCTCCAGCCAGTTCCTTACCCAGCGAAGAATGTATCTGTCCAAGCCACGATCTGCCAGCTTCTGCAGGAGAATACTGTGCGAGACAGTGTCAAAGGCTTTGCTGAAGTCTAGGTAGACCACATCAACAGCCTTTCCCTCATCCAGCAGACGGGTCACTGGATCATAGAAGGAGATCAGGTTGGTCAAGCAGGACCTGCCCTTCGTGAACCCATGCTGGCTAGGCCTGATCCCCCGGTTGACCTGCATGTGCCGCGTGATCTCCCTCAAGACAATCTGCTCCATAATCTTCCCCGGCACTGAAGTCAGGCTAACAGGCCTGTAGTTCGCCGGATCCTCCCTGCAGCCCTTCTTGTAGATGGGAGTCACACTGGCAAGCCTCCAGACTTCTGGGACCTCACCCGTCAACAAGGAGCACTGATAGATGATGGAAAGCGGCTCGGCTATCACCTCTGCCAGTTCTCTCAGCACTCTCGGGTGAATCTCATCCGGTCCCATGGACCTGTGGCAGTCCAGTTGGAGTAGCAGGTCTCTAACTGTTACCTCCTGAATCGTGGGGGGTTTAGCAGAGCTGAGGTGCTGCTCGTAGCCGCTGCCCTCGGGATCATTCCCCGTCCGGTGGGGATCAGTGGTGATCCTTCCCACCCCTGGGGTCTCTGTGCCTCTCTGCACCCAACCTATCCTTGCTGGGAGGAGCGTTCCGTGCCCCCCACAACGGTGGTGCTCCCATCGCGGCCCTCGACCGCGCTCTGGCGGACGGCTCCTTCCCTTCTTCCGGGGGTCGCCCCACGGTCCCGCTCGTCCCCTCCCGTCCTCCGAGCTTTCGCTTTCACTTTTGACAACCCTCGCGAGCGAGATCTGCCTGGCGCCCGGTGACGTCGCCCGCGCTCACGGACTCCATTGGCGGGGAGAGGCGGAGGCACCAATAAGGACGCGGGGCGGAGCCCGGGGTATTCGCGGAGCGGAGCGATGCGATGGGTCCGAGCGAGGCGGTGGTGCTGGGGCTGCTGCTGGGCGCCCTGGGCGCGGCGGTATGCGGTGAGTGCTGCGGGACCGGGCTGCCCCCGGCACCGGGACCCGCGGCTCCTCGCTCCCCGACGCCGGGGCTGCGTCCGCGGGACCCCCACCCGCGGCTCACGGCTCCGACGCCGTCTGTCCCCGCAGGGTCGCACTCCCTGCACTACTTCCTGACCGGGATGACGGATCCCGGCCCCGGGATGCCGCAGTTCGTGATCGTCGGGTGCGTAGATGGCGAACTCCTCTGGAACTACAACAGCCTGGGCCGGACGGTGCGGCCCATCATGGGCTGGCTGCCGCAAGAGGACCAGGAGCACTGGGATGCAGAGACCCAGAAGGCCCGGGACATTGAGCTGGATTTCTACGAGTTCCTGGGCAGGCTGCAGGTGCACTACAATAAAAGTGAAGGTGAGCGCGGCGGCAGCTGCATTGTGATGGGGCTGGGACGGGGACTCCGTGCAGTGAGGGATCCATGAGGCGTCTGCCAGCTCCACTGAGGCCTGGCCTTGCCCCACACCCAGCTGTGCTGGGCTGTCCATGTGTGGTTGCACTGTCCCTGGGCTCCTCCGATCCTGAGCCCACCCACCCCATCCCAGCCCCACAGCACTCGTGGTGCCCCACAGCCTGTGAAGCCCCTCACCCCCCACCCCTGCTATGCCTCAGGGTCTCACACACTGCAGAAGATGATCGGCTGTGACATCCTGGAGGACGGCAACATCCGAGGGTACGTTCAGTATGGATTTGATGGGAGGGACTACATTGCCTTTGATATGGACACGATGACGTTCACCGCAGCCGATGCGGTGGCAGAAATCACCAAGAGGAGATGGGAGCAGGAAGGGACGTATGCTGAGGGATGCAAGCATGAGCTGGGGACTGTCTGTGTTCAGAACTTGAGGAAATACCTTGAGCACGGGAAGGCAGCGCTGAAAAGGAGAGGTGAGGATGGGAAGGGGACCTGGGGCTGGGCTGGGTGCTGGGCAGGGGCTCAGCCTGGCCCACAACGTCACCCATCTGCAGAACGGCCTGAGGTGCGCGTGTGGGGGAAGGAAGCCAACGGGATCCTGACCTTGTTCTGCTGCGCTTATGGCTTCTACCCACGGCCCATCGCCATCAGCTGGATGAAGGACGGCATGGTCCGGCACCAGGAGACCCACTGGGGGGGCATGGTGCCCAACAGTGATGGCACCTACCACGCCTCAGCGGCCATTGATGTGCTGCCGGAGGATGGGGACAAGTACCGGTGCCGCGTGGAGCACACCAGCCTGCCCCAGCCTTGTCTCTTCTCATGGGGTGAGCTGGCAGCGTGGGGTACGTGGGGTTGGGGGGTTTGGGGGCCACCCATTCCTTTACTGACAAAGCCACTCTACCCCCAGAGCCTCAGCCCAACCTGATCCCCATTGTGGCCGGGGTGGTCGTCACCACTGTGGCTGTAATTGCTTCTGTCATTGGATTGGTGGTGTGGAAGAGCAAGTCAGGTAAAGGCCCTGACCTCCTTAGGATCGGCCCTGACATGAGCCCAATGCTGACTCTTATTCTGTCTGCAGGGAAGGAGAAGAAGAAGGGTTACGAAGCACCAGCAGGTGAGTGCCAAGGGCAGAATTGTCCCCCGCCAGTGCTTGGGGTCAGGGCACTCTGGGGCCCCTCGTTGCTTTTGGGGTCACAGTGGTGATGGTGGCATGATGCTCCATGCCCCACAGCGAGCACAGAGCCAGGGCTCACTGCTCTCCCTCCCTTGCAGGCCACGACGGAGAATCCAGCGGCTCGGCCACAACTTTAGTATGAAAGCAGGGCTCAGGAGGGGTCCCTGCGGTTGGAGCGGTCCCAGTTCCCTGCACTCCCCCGTTGGGCCCATAGCTGGGACAATACTGGGCCAACCCTCCCTGGAGAACACCCAGGGTGGTGAGTTGGGACGGGGACGTGGTCCCATATGACACCACCTCTTCACACCCGCACAGGAAGTGAACTTCCCTTCTGAGTGCTGTGTTACTTCAGCCAGCCCTGCATGCACGTGTTTGGAGTTTGTGGGTGTGTGTATCTGTGTTTGCTCAACTTCCTGCATCTCCTCGGGCTGATGCAGTGTGTGCTCCCCTGCTCACACACTGTTTCCAACAGTTAGCACATGGGTTCTGCCCTGTGCTAGGCGCTCTCCTACCATGTAGGATTATCTTACCCGGTGCCTGTGCCAACTGTACTCAAGTCGGAATGCCCCAGTCTCAACTTTGTTCAGCAGCTTTCTTTGTGAAAAGCAGCTCTCAGCGCTGTGCTCATGGCAGTCAGCCATTAGCTTCAAAACCTTGTTGGGCAGCTCATGCCTTGGATGGGTGCTGCTGACCAGGCTTTGAGCCAAGCTGGCATGGTTTTGTAATTTTGCCATTGGTATTCCACATCATAGCATCATGGACAGCCCGGGTAATTACAGGGTTAATAGTCCGGTTCTGTGGACTGACAACGATCCAGATACCTGCTTCTCAAAAGAGAAGAAAAACTGCGTATCCCAGAGGACCTCACGGTCAGTGAGGGAAGATACGGCACTGAAATCACGGGATATGAGTTGCGTGATCAGGCTCACACTCTCTCTCCGGCAGCCACGCAGAGTGCTGGGTGTGCTTCCGAGCTGTGCGCCTTCATTCAAGCAGAGCTTTCGGTTTTGGAAGCTGTCTCTTATTTTAAATGATTTATAACCCGTACTTTCAATTTGATTGTATTATATTGTGTTATCTTGCATTCCAATATCACGGTTAGTAAAATAAGTTTTCCACCTTAGATTGTGGCCACTGCTCTGTTCTTTTTCCCTCTCTGAGCCCATCTCCCATTCCCCTGTCCCCTTTCCCTTCCCATTTTTGGGTGCCAGGGGGCCCACAGGCCCACGGCCTCCCTGTCACGGGCATAGACTGATCTAGATTGAGCTAGATAACTCCGTGACAGCTTTTGGTGGAGAATGCGGGCAATCTGAAGCTTTTAACGCTAACAGAGAAAAGAAAGGATTTCTTTAAGCCGGAGACTGCCAGACTGCAAGGCATTGCTAGTGTGACCTTCATAGATGAGATTATAGTCTGGACAGTCTGCCGAACTCCGGACACTGTACCCAGTAGTTGTTGTTGTTGTTTTTCCCCCATTTTAGCAGCTACCAGCTATGAGTCTGCTCTTTATTGCAGGAGCGTTGTATAAGGGATGAAGGACAATCATGATCTTGGGAAATTATTGGCCTATAATTAACATCATGATTTCGTGCTGTGGAATTGTGTTCATGTATAACCAAATAAGGGCCCTGATGGAGACACCTGCCTGGTACCTTTATGCAATGTGGTATCATTTTAAGTTTGACACTTTCAAACCAGTTTCCAGGCTTTCTTCTCAGTTTGTCACGTGTTTTTTCAACTGCCGAGCTGGAGCTCATACTCTTGTGCATGTTATCAATCTCCTTGAATGTTTTCTTCTCCATTTGTGTTATGTGGAAGAAGTCTCCTCCAAAACCAGAGAATGCTGACTGGCAGGGAATATGGAGAGGTTTAGGAGAAATCTTAGAAGCGTGGGGACCCACAATGTCATGGCACTCCACTCTTGAACACCTGTGGGATCCCAGGAAACGAAGCCAGTATTTGAGTCAGGGATGGTGTGGCTCAGATAGATCGAAGGAGGTACGGCTTATTTGGGGCTTGGCTTGTGCTTACCGTGCTCTATGTAATACTCTTCTTGAGAGAGAGAGTTTCCAAGCTGAGGTTGAAGCCAAAGGGGGAAATCTCCAAGTCAAATCTGATCAGTCACAGGAGACACCAGTAGCAGTGTCAGCTGCCCCTGTGGAAGGCAAGAAATGGAAGTGGGTGTCCACGCGTCTGGAATGGAAAAAAGAAGCAGCAGCTGCGGAGGAGGAGGTAGAGGAAGATCCAGGCCAGGGGGCCTCCTCAGAGCCACGAAAGGCAAAAGCAAAAACCAAGAGACACGGAGAGGCGAGTGATGAAGAAGAAGTCTCTATTTCTGTTTGCCGACCTCTGAAGATGACTGAAATGCAAGGCTCAAGGAAAGAGTTTACACGGCATCCGAACGAAACCCTTGTCACCTGGTTGCTTCGCTGTTGGGACGGCGGGGCCAGTAGCTTGTCTCTGCATAGTAACGAAGCCCGCCAACTAGGAGGCATTGCCAAAGACTCATCTATTGACAGAGGGATTAGTAGATGTTTGGATGGAGCCACCACCCTCTGGGAACGAATGTTAGTAGCCGTCAGGGAAAGGCATCCCGTCAGAGACAGACTGAAGCCTGTGATGTAGAAGTGGGATACAGCTGAAAAAGGTATCCAGTATTTGAGGGAAATAGCTGTGGTGGGAATGGTGTATGACCCTAATTTTGCTCCTAACGATCCACGCCAAGGTCATGATCTGGAGAGAGTGAGAACAATGCCTGATATATGGCAGAAACTCACAAGAACAGCACCAGAAAGATACACCCCTACACCAGCAGCAACGTTTGACAGATACGAGGACCAACAGAGAAGACCCCCAGTTTTGGAATTAATTCTTACACTTCAAAACGATGAACAAAATCTACCCCCAACACACGCTTCCATTTCAGCCATCTCAGAATGAGCAAACAGACTGGATGAAGTACAAGAGCAAGTGTCTCTATTGATTAATCGTGACGAACCCGTAGTAGTATCAGAAACGTTTGATGAAGATCAGGATAAGCAAAGGGGCCTAATGAAAGAACTGATCAAGCTAATGAAAATCCACTTAATTAAATTTAGGGGATGGACCCTTCTCCTCACCCGCATCATCAAAAATCTCAGCTACTGAAGGCAAATTCTTTCCTGCTCAAATGAGGAACATTGTAGGATTGCATCGTGTATTGCCTTGTGGCGTTACCTCAGTGACCACAGAGAAGACATGAGGAAGTGGCATGACCACACTACTCCTGTACTGCGAGCACGGGTGAGAGAATTACAGAACTAATCAACCAGCGGTGTAGTTGCTCCAGTTACCACAGGTAATGAATAGAGGGGCCCTGCCCTCAGTCAGGGAGGGAGAGGGATAACAGAGTTTATTGGAATGCGCGGATCCGATGGCCTGGCACATCAGAACCACAGAAATATAAGGCTCTGGTGGATACCGGTGCACAGTCCACTCCAATGCCGTCAAGTCATGAAGGACGGAATCAATCCGTATTTCTGGAGTGACTGGGGGCTCTCAAGAACTGACTGTGTTGGAGGCCGAAATAAGCCTCACTGGTAAAGACCAGCAAAAACACCCTATTGTGACTGGCCCAGGGGCTCCATGCATGCTGGGTATCGATTCCCTCAGAAGGGGGTATTTCAAGGATCCCAAGGGGTATCGATGGGCCTTTGGAATAGCTGCTGTAGATACAGACAACATTCAGCAGCTGTCTGTTTTGCCTGGCCTGTCAGAAGATCCGTCTGTTGTGGGGTTGCTGCGAGTAAAAGAGCAGCAGGTACCGATTGCCACAAAAGCAGTGCACAGACGGCAGCACTGCACCAACAGGGACTCCTTGCTCCCCATTCATAAGTTGATTTGTCAGCTAGAGAGTCAAGGACTGATCAGCATAAAGCACTTGCCTTTTAACAGCCCCATATGGCCAGTGCGTAAAGCCAGTGGAGAACGGAGGCTGACGGTAGACTACCGTGGCCTGAATGAAATCGCACCCCCGCTGAGTGCTGCTGTGCCGGACATGTTAGAACTGCAATATGAACTGGAGTCAAAAGCAGCCAAGTGGTATGCCACCAGTGACATTGCTAATGCCTTCTTTTCCATTCCTCTGGCCACAGAATGCAGGCCACAATTTGCCTTCAGCTGGAGGGGCACTCAGTCTACTTGGAACTGTTTGCCCCAGGGGTGGAAACACAGCCCAACCATTTGCCATGGGTTAATCCAAACTGTACTGGAACAGTCAGTGCTCCTGAGCACCTGCAGTACATTGCTGTATCGCCCCACACAACAATGCCATCAGAGAACGTTTTTTGAGAAAGGAGAGCAAATAAGCCAGACCCTTCTGCAAGCTGGTTTTGCTATCAAGCGAAGCAAAGTGAAAGGACCTGCCCAGGAGAGTCGGTTCCTAGGCAGAAAGTGGCAAGATGGGCGCCGTCACATCCCAGCAGATGTGATGGACAAAATCACTGCCGTGTCTCCGCCCATTAGTAAGAAAGAGACACAATCTTTTCTGGGTGTAGTGGGCTTTTGGAGGATGCATGTTCCAAACTATAGCCTTATTGTAAGCCCCCTGTATCAGGTGACGCGGAAGAAGAATGATTTTACATGGGGTCCTGAACAGCAGCAGGCTTTTGAGCAGATCAAACATGAGATAGCCCGTGCCATGGCCCTGGGGCCAGTACGGACGGGACAAGATGTAAAGAACATCCTCTACACTGCTGCTGGAGAGAAAGGTCCCACCTGGAGCTTGTGGCAAAGAAGCTCAGGGGAGACCCGAGGCCGACCCCTGGGATTCCGGAGTCGAGCATACAGGGGGTCTGAAGAGTGTTACACCCCAACTGAGAAGGAAATCTTAGCCGCGTATGAGGGGGTTAGGGCTGCTTCCGAAGTAGTCGGTACGAGACGCAGCTCCTCCTGGCACCTCGACTGCCGGTGCTGAACTGGATGTTTAAAGGAAAGATTCCCTCCACCCATCATGCTACTGATGCCACTTGGAGCAAGTGGATCGCACTGATTACACAACAAGCTCGAATGGGGAACTTCAGTCATCCAGGAATCTTAGAGGTGATCATGGACTGGCCTGAAGGTAAAAAGTTTGAAACATCACCAGGAGAAGAGGTATCACGTGCCAAAGAGGCCCCACCATATAATGAACTACCAGGAAATGAAAAGAAATATGCCCTGTTCACAGATGGATCGCGTCGTATTGTTGGGAAGTATCGCAGATGGAAAGCTGCTGTGTGGAGCCCCACACGACAAGTTGCAGAGGCCACTGAAGGAAAAGGAGAATCAAGTCAGTTTGCAGAGGTCAAGGCTGTCCAACTAGCCTTAGATGTCGCTGAACGGGAGGGGTGGCCAGTGCTTTATCTTTATACTGATTCATGGATGGTGGCGAATGCCTTATGGGGGTGGTTACAGCAGTGGGAGCAAAATAACTGGCAACGGAGAGGTAAACCTATTTGGTCTGCTGAACTGTGGAAAGACATTGCTGCCCGAATGAAGACTATGGTGGTAAAGGTGTGTCATGTAGATGCTCATGTGCCCAAGAGTCGGGCTACGGAAGGACAGAAAAAAAACCATCAGGTAGATCAGGCTGCCAAAATTGAGGTGGCTCAAATAGACTTGGACTGGCAGAACAAGGGTGAATTATTTCTAGCTCGGTGGGCCCATGAGACCTCGGGCCATCAAGGGAGAGATGCAACGTATAAGTGGGCTAGAGACCGAGGGGTGGACTTAACTATGGATGCTATTGCACAAGTTATTCATGACTGTGAAACATGCGCCATAATCAAACAAGCCAAGAGGATGAAACCTCTCTGGGAGGAAGGGCGATGGCAAAAGTATAAATATGGGGAGGCGTGGCAGATTGACTATATCACCTTGCCACGATCCTGCAATGGTAAGCGTTATGTGCTCACCATGGTGGAAGCGACCACTGGGTGGCTTGAAACATATGCAGTACCCCATGCTACCGCCAGAAACACCATATTAGGTCTGGAGAAACAAGTTCTGTGGCGACACGGCACCCCAGAAAGAATTGAATCAGATAATGGGACTCATTTTAAAAATTCTCTTAGAAATACTTGGGCCAAAGAACATGGCATTGAATGGATTTATCATATCCCCTATCATGCACCAGCTTCTGGTAAGATTGAACGATACAATGGGTTGTTAAAAACTATGCTGAAAGCAACGGGCGGTGGAACATTGAAGCACTGGGAGAAGCATCTGGCAGAAGCCACCTGGTTGGTCAACATCAGGGGATCTATCAATCGTGATGGTCCCACCCATTCCAGCTCCCTACATACCGTAGAGGAAGATAAGGTCCCTGTAGCACATGGAAAGAGCACGTTGGGAAAAGCAGTTCGGGTCCTTCCAGCCTCTGGAAAGGGCAGACCTCTCCGTGGAACTGTTTTTGCCCAGGGACCTGGCTCCACTTGGTGGGCGATGCAGAAAGATGGGGATGTTCAATGTGTACCACAAGGGAATTTGATGTTGGGGGAGTGCAGTCAGTGGTTCTATGTATATGTATTAAGCATGATATAATGATGTAGAATAAGGGGTGGAAGCATTTGTCACGGAGTTACCTAGATAGATCTGTGCCCGTGACAGGGGGGCAGTAGGCTTGCGGGCCCTCCTCCCCCCTGGCTTCCCAAGAAAAAAACGAAGCAGCGGCAACAATCTAAGAAGGAGAACTTATTTTACTAACTATGATGTTGGGATACAAGATGACACAATACAATACAATCTAATTGGGAGTAAGGATAATAAACCAAATGAATGAGGGAGAGAGCGAAAGAGCGATAGAGAGGGAGAGGGAGAGAGAGTGAGAGAGTTTCCGAAACCGAAAGCCTTACTTGATGAAGGCGCCCGGCTTGGAAAGCACACCCACTCCTCTCCCGGCAGCAAACAAAAGTGAAGAAGAACCGCGCGCAACCAGATGACGCATCTTCCGTGATGTATCTTCCTTCTCTGACCGTGAGGTCCTCTGGGATACGTAGTTCTTCTCTTTTGTCCATGATGTTATGATGTGGAATACCAATAGTGAAGTTACAAAACCATGACACAATTTGACCACTGACTTACCATGAGGTGACCGTTGGGAACCATGGAGATAATATGGGGGGAGACGGGGTTTGATTGAGGGACAAAGAGGAGGCTATGGGATGGCCAGAGGGTAGTTGTGGAGATACACTTGAGTCCCCCAGTCTTCCCTTCATAGTGATCTCACTAGTGTGGGCAGAGCCAGAAGTGACGGATGTCTTCATCTCTGACACTGTGGTGGTGAACACTCACATGAGGGCCAGATCCAGTGCCCATCCAGGGAAATGCCCAGACATGTCTGTATACACACAGACAGAACTGGTAAAAAGAGGAGATTTTGGTTCAGGCAGTCCATTTCACCCACTGCCTCGAACCTCCTCCTAGTGATAAGGCAAGTAGCTGCACAAGGTGGATCATCTCTTACAACAGGTAGCTGAGCTGCAAAAAGCAGTTAAAAGGCCTTGTGGTATTGGACAGAGGTAGATGGGTGGTTTAACAATACTACTGCAACCATAGACAACAGCGAGGAGGCACCCTGGTCCCTGGTGACTCCCAAAAGCAGAGCTCCACTTCAGGCCTCACCCTGCAGCTTGGAACAAGCAGGGATCTCCTCTAGAGATACCTGCACCTCAGCTGCCTTTTCTTCTCTGACGTGTCTGGTGGGACAGCTCTCACGATTGGAATGCTGACATTTGTTGGAAGGACAGCCCAGCAAGGTGAGGCAATGGAGTTCATAGAATCATTAATGTTGGAAAAGATGCTCTAAGGTCTAGGGCAATCCCCCACCAAAACACGTCACCAAATACTACATCTATCCTTTCCTTAAACATCTCCAGACACGGTGACTTCACCACTTCTTATCTCCCAAGAGAAGAGGCCAAATCCCACCTCACCACAACTTCCTTTCAGGGAGTTGCAGACAGCAATGAGGTCTCCCCTCATTCTCTTCTTCTCCTCACTCAACACTTCCCGTTCCCTCAGCTGCTCTCCATAAGATTTACACTACAGACCTCACGGCTCCATTGCCCTTCTCTGGACCCATTCCAGGCCCTCAGCATCCTTCCTGTTGTGAGCGGCCCAACACTGAACACAGCACTTGAGGTGCGGCCTCAGCAGTGCTGAGTACAGAGGGACGATCACCTCCTGCTCCTGCTGGCTGCACTATTGCTGATACAAGCCAGGATGCCATAGGCCTTTTGTCCTCCTGGGCACACTGCTGGCCCACGTTCAGCTGCCTACAGACCAAAGCCCCCTCACGGTTTTATGATTTTTGGTCATCGGTATTCCACATCACAACATCATGTACCACACCGGGAGTTAAAGAGTTAATGCTCCAGTTCCATGGATCCTGGATAGATCTGGGTGTCCTCTTCTCAGAAGGGAAGAACTACATTCTACATACCCCAGCGGACTTTGTGCTATTCTGTTTCCATTTGCTGTTCAGAGGTAAAGATAAAACTGTTTGCACATCATGAGACATTCCCTTCTTTCTCTTCTGCTTGGCCTGGCTTGATGTCTCGTCTGCCTCAGCATGAGAGGAAGGCGTTCTCCCTCCCCTTTTCCATATCTCCCTTTCCCTTTTCCCGGGGCCTGGGTCTGCAAGCACCAAACTGGGCCGAACCAGCCCGTAAATCATTGACAAACCCCCAGGTTTGTTTCCTCTGCTCAGCTTTCCAGCCTCTCTGCCCCCAGCCTGTAGCAATGCCTGGGGTTGTGTCCAGAGTGCAGGACCTGGCACTTGGTCTTTGTGAACTTCAGCCCGATGGCCCCAGCCCATTGGACAGTCTGTCCAGGTCCCTCTGCAGGGCCTTCCTACCCTCAGGCAGGTTGACACTTGCCCCTAACTTGGTGTCATCTGTAAACTTTCTGATGATGCACCCAATGCCCTCATCCAGATCGTCAATAGAGACATTAAACAGGGCAGGACCCAATACTGACCCCTGAGGCACACCAGTGGTGACCGGTCACCAGCTGCATTTATCTCCTTTCACCACCACTCTCTGGGCCTGGCCATTCAGACAGTTCTTTACCCAGCAAAGAGTGTACCTGTGCAAACCTCAG
Source organism: Gallus gallus (assembly GCF_016699485.2). Taxonomy (NCBI): domain Eukaryota; kingdom Metazoa; phylum Chordata; class Aves; order Galliformes; family Phasianidae; genus Gallus; species Gallus gallus. Next base: position 1,770,232 of record NC_052547.1, read on the forward strand.
GATGCCAGCTTCTCCAAGGGAATACAGTGGGAGACATTGTCAAAGGCTTTGCTGAAGTCAAGGAAGGCAATGACAACAGCCTTTCCATAATCCACCAGGCAGGTCACTCGATCACAGCAGGAGATCAGGTTGGTCAAGCAGGACCTCCCTTTCATGAACCCATGCTGGAAAAGCCTGATCCCATGCTCTGAGTTGCCCTTCCCTTCTTCCTCGGGACATAAACTCTCTTTTTCTCCCAGAGTCTCGGCAAAAGTTCCCTCATCAGCCACAACGCTCTCCTTCTCCACTGGCTCATCCTGTGGTGCACTGGCATGGCCCCTTCCTCAACCTTTAAGAATTCCTTCTGGAGATGTGTCCAGCCTTCCTGGACACCTTTACCCTTCAGGAATGACTCCCAAGGGACCCTCCCATGGTGGTTTAACCTGGCAGGTGGATCAGCACCACACAGCTCTTTGCTCACTCTCCCCTATTCCCAGTGTGATGGGGGAAAGAATAACAAACAAAACAAAGTCGAACTGGAGGGTTGAGAGAAAACTATTTACTAAGACAGAGAAAAGGATAATAATTACAACAAATGTATAAAACAAGCGATGCACAAGCAATTGCTCACTACTCCCAGAACAACACCCAGCTAGCCCCCAAGCAGCGGGACTGAGCAAAATGAACTCCCACCCCATTCAGAACTCCTTCTGCTTGATCTCATATGCCACGGAATATCCCTTTGGCCACTTTCAGTCAGCTGTCCTAGTTCTCTTCCCTCCCAGCAGCATGGCTCCTTTGCTGCAAATGGCCTTGGTTCTGGACAGCACTGCTGAGCAGCAACTGCAAACGTTGGCAACAATGTTTTCCTCCTGGAACCAAAACATAACATCATGCCAGACACACTCAAGAAAACAGTTCAATCCCAGCTGAAACTCAGACAAAGCTGCTGATGGGCGGGGAGGTCTGGGTGTCGGGGCTCATCTGCCTGGCACTGTGGCCCTTCTACTCCCTGCGCAGTGCAGAAGGTGAGCAATGAATGGGGCAGTGGAGGGTGTGCTGATGGCTATGGCCACACTGACCTCATCTCACAGTGTATCAGGGCGCCCCATGCTCACCACACCAGGAAATGTCCGACTCCCCCAACCCTGTTGCTCTTCTTCCTGGCAGCGGGGTTCCTCCCGGCCTCAATCACCTCTGCAGACCCCTGTTAGTCTCTCTCCGGCAGTTCCCTGCCTGTCATGTGCTGAGGAGCCCAGAACTGAACACAGTGGTCCAGATGTGGCCTCACCAGGGCAGAGCAGAAGGGGAGGATCACCTTCCTCAGTCTGATGGTCACACTCATTTAATGCACCCCAGGATTATCCAGGTCCTTCTCCTCAAACCTCCTTTCCAGAGGATACTGAGAAGCAGTGTCAGTGCTGCTGCAAATTCCACATCCATGCTAGCAGCAAGTGGCCGAGGAGGAAGCTGCGCAATCTTCCTACCCGAGTGGCCGCCCATCCCGGCACACGGCACTCACCCCACCGCGGGTCTAATTCGACGTGTTTCCAGCACACAACGCTCTGAGCTGCCGCCTTCTCGGCATGGAGCTTACCCGCTGCATCCTTCCCCGCTCTCGTTGCCTTCCGTGTCAAACCGCTGTGGCAACTCTCGAGCATCCCGCTGCCTCCATGTCGAACCGCTGTGGCAACTTGTGCGGCTTTCCCGGGTCCCTGTTCGGGCGCCACTTCAAGGAAGGCGGCCTGAATGAATCCACGCGTCTTCACAGAAGTACTGGTGGAAACTCCTCTAATCCTTTATTGCCCGAATCAGCTCATACTTATACAGAAATACAGGGTACACACGGCAACTTATAATTGGTTAGCACACAGAAATCACGTGTCTTGCTTGCTAGCTATTGGTACAGCATTAATCATCACACGGTACTTTTCACTGTTCTTCGCATTCCACTGTCTTGATCTCTTCCCAGGCTAGCTACCCCCTTATCTTAACTGAAGCCTCAGTTTGTCTTCCTGCTTTGACAGCTTCAAGGTCTCACAGCCTGGGTTGTGCACATAGCACTCAAGCTCACAACTCCTTGCTCCCTGAGCCACTCTCCTACAGGCTATACTTTGGAACGCGCATTCTCCAAAAGCCCACCACACCCAGAAAAGATTGTGTCTCTTTCTTACTGATGGGCGGAGACACGGCAGTGATTTTGTCCATCACATCTGCTGGGATGTGACGGCGCCCATCTTGCCACTTTCTAACTAGGAACCGACTCTCCTGGGCAGGTCCTTTCACTTTGCTTCGCTTGATAGCAAAACCAGCTTGCAGAAGGGTCTGGGTTATTTGCTCTCCTTTCTCAAAAAGCGTTCTCTGCTGTATCGCCCCACAGAAGGATGCTGTCAATGTACTGCAGGCACTCAGGAGCACTGTCTGTTCCAGTACAGTTTGGATTAACCCATGGCAAATGGTTGGGCTGTGTTACCACCCCTGGGGCAAACGGTTCCAAGTAGACTGAGCGCCCCTCCAGCTGAAGGCAAATTGCGGCCTGCATTCTGTGGCCAGAGGAATGGAAAAGAAGGCATTAGCAATGTCACTGGTGGCATATACCACTTGGCTGCTTTTGACTCCAGTTCATATTGCAGTTCTAACATGTCTGGCACAGCAGCACTCAGTGGGGGTGTGACTTCATTCAGGCCACAGTAGTCTACCGTCAGCCTCCGTTCTCCACTGGCTTTACGCACTGGCCATATGGGGCTGTTAAAAGGCGAGTGCGTTCTGCTGATCAGTCCTTGACTCTCTAGCTGACAAAGCAACATATGAATGGGGAGCAAGGAGTCCCTGTTGGTGCAGTGCTGCCGTCTGTGCACTGCTTTTGTGGCAATCGGTACCTGCTGCTCTTTTACTCGCAGCAACCCCACAACAGACGGATCTTCTGACAGGCCAGGCAAAACAGACAGCTGCTGAATGTTGTCTGTATCTACAGCAGCTATTCCAAAGGCCCATCGATACCCCTTGGGATCCTTGAAATGCCCCCTTCTGAGGGAATCGATACCCAGCGTGCATGGAGCCCCTGGGCCAGTCACAATAGGGTGTTTTTGCCAGCCTTTACCAGTGAGGCTTATTTCGGCCTCCAACACAGTCAGTTCTTGAGAGCCCCCAGCCACTCCAGAAATATGGATTGATTCTGTCCCTTCATGACTTGAGGGCATTGGAGTGGACTGTGCACCGGTATCCACCAGAGCCTTATATTTCTGTGGTTCTGATGTGCCAGGCCATCGGATCTGCGCAGTCCAATAAACTCTGTTATCCCTCTCCCTCCCTGACTGAGGGCAGGGCCCCTCTATTCATTACCTGTGGTAACTGGAGCAACTACACCGCTGGTTGATTAGTTCTGTAATGCTCTCACCCGTGCTCACAGTACAGGAGTAGTGTGGTCATGCCACTTCCTCATGTCTTCTCTGTGGTCACTGAGGTAACGCCACAAGGCAATACGCAATGCAATCCTACAATGTTCCTCATTTGAGCAGGAAAGAATTTGCCTTCAGTAGCTGAGATTTTTGATGATGCGGGTGAGGAGAAGGGTCCATCCCCTTTAACTAAGTGGATTTTCATTAGCTTGATCAGTTCTTTCATTAGGCCCCTTTGCTTATCCTGATCTTCATCAAATGTTTCTGATACTTCTACCGGTTCGTCATGATTAATCAACAGAGACACTTGTTCTTGTACTTCATCCAGTCTGTTTGCTAATTCTGAGATGGCTGAAATGGAAGCGTGTGTTGGGGGTAGATCTGGTGCTGTTCTTGTGAGTTTCTGCCATATATCAGGCATTGTTCTCACTCTCTGCAGATCATGACCTTGGCGTGGATCGTTAGGAGCAAAATTAGGGTCATACACCATTCCCACCACAGCTATTTCCCTCAAATACTGGATACCTTTTTCAGCTGTATCCCACTTCTACATCACAGGCTTCAGACTGTCTCTGACGGGATGCCTTTCCCTGACGGCTACTAACATTCGTTCCCAGAGGGTGGTGGCTCCATCCAAACATCTACTAATCCTTCTGTCAATAGATGAGTCTTTGGCAATGCCTCCGAGTTGGCGGGCTTCGTTACCATCCAGAGACAAGCTACCGGCCTCGCCATCCCAACAGCGAAGCAACCAGGTGACAAGGGTTTTGTTCGGATGCCGTGTAAACTCTTTCCTTGAGCCTTGGATTTCAGTCATCTTCAGAGGTCGGCAAACAGAAATAGAGACTTCCTCTTCATCACTCGCCTCTCCGTGTCTCTTGGTTTTTGCTTTTGCCTTTCGTGGCTCTGAGGAGGCCCCCTGGCCTGGATCTTCCTCTACCTCCTCCTCCGCAGCTGCTGCTTCTTTTTTCCATTCCAGACGCGTGGACACCCACTTCCATTTCTTGCCTTCCACAGGGGCAGCAGAAGGCACTGCTACTGGTGTCTCCTGTGACTGATCAGATTCGACTTGGAGATTTCCCCCTTTGGCTTCAACCTCTGCTTGGAAACTCTCTCTCTCCAGAAGAGTATTACATAGAGCACGGTAAGCACAAGCCAAGCCCCAAATAAGCCGTACCTCCTTCGATCTATCTGAGCCACACCATCCCTGACTCAAATACTGGCTTCGTTTCCTGGGATCCCACAGGTGTTCAAGAGTGGAGTGCCATGACATTGTGGGTCCCCACGCTTCTAAGATTTCTCCTAAACCTCTCCATATTCCCTGCCAGTCAGCATTCTCTGGTTTTGGAGGAGACTTCTTCCACATAACACAAATGGAGAAGAAAACATTCAAGGAGATTGATAACATGCACAAGAGTATGAGCTCCAGCTCGGCAGTTGAAAAAACACGTGACAAACTGAGAAGAAAGCCTGGAAACTGGTTTGAAAGTGTCAAACTTAAAATGATACCACATTGCATAAAGGTACCAGGCAGGTGTCTCCATCAGGGCCCTTATTTGGTTATACATGAACACAATTCCACAGCACGAAATCATGATGTTAATTATAGGCCAATAATATCCCAAGATCATGATTGTCCTTAATCCCTTATACAACGCTCCTGCAATAAAGAGCAGACTCATAGCTGGTAGCTGCTAAAATGGGGGAAAAACAACAACAACAACTACTGGGTACAGTGTCCGGAGTTCGGCAGACTGCCCAGACTATAATCTCATCTATGAAGGTCACACACTAGCAATGCCTTGCAGTCTGGCAGTCTCCGGCTTAAAGAAATCCTTTCTTTTCTCTGTTAGCGTTAAAAGCTTCAGATTGCCCGCATTCTCCACAAAAAGCTGTCACGGACTTATCTAGCTCAATCTAGATCAGTCTATGCCCGTGACAGGGAGGCCGTGGGCCTGTGGGCCCCCTGGCACCCAAGAATGGGAAGGGAAAGGGGACAGGGGAATGGGAGCTGGGCTCAGAGAGGGAAAAAGAACAGAGCAGTGGCAACAATCTCAGGTGGAAACATTATTTTACTAACCGTGATATTGGAATGCAAGATAACACAATATAATACAATCAAATTGAAAGTACGGGTTATAAATCATTTAAAATAAGAGAAAGCTTCCAAAACCGAAAGCTCTGCTTGAATGAAGGTGCACAGCTCGGAAGCACACCCAGCACTCTGCATGGCTGCCGGAGAGAGAGTGTGAGCCTGATCACGCAACTCATATCCCGTGATTTCAGTGCCGTATCTTCCCTCTCTGACCGTGAGGTCCTCTGGGATACGCAGTTCTTCTTCTCTTTCGAGAAGCAGGTATCTGGAAGGTTGTCAGTCCACAGAACCGGACTATTAACCCTGTAATTACCCGGGCTGTCCATGATGCTATGATGTGGAATACCAATGGCAAAATTACAAAACCATGCCAGCTTGGCTCAAAGCCTGGTCAGCAGCATCCATCCAAGGCATGAGCTGCCCAACAAGGTTTTGAAGCTAATGGCTGACTACAATGAGCACAGCGCTGAGAGCTGCTTTTCACAAAGAAAGCAGCTGAACAAAGTTGAGACCGGGGCGTTCTGACCTGGGTACAATTGGCACAGGCACCAGCTAAGATAATCCTACATGGTAGGAGAGCGCCTAGCACAGGGCAGAACCCATGTGCTAACTGTTGGAAATAGTGTGTGAGCAGGGGAGCACACACTGCGTCAGCCCGAGGAGATGCAGGAAGTTGAGCAAACAGAGATACACACACCCACAAACTCCAAACACATGCATGCAGGGCTGGCTGAAGTAGCACAGCACTCAGATGGAAGGTTCACTTCCTGTGCGGGTGAGAAGAGATGGTATCATGTGGGGCCACATCCGCATCCTGACTCACCACCCTGGGGGTTCTCCAGGGAGGGCTGGGCCCAGTATTGCCCCGGCCGTGGGCCCAACGGGGGAGCGCAGGGAACTGGGACCGCTCCAACCACAGGGACCCCTCCTGAGCCCCCGTTCCACACTAAAGCTGTGGCCGAGCCGCTGGATTCTCCGTCGTGGCCTGCAAGGGAGGGAGAGCAGTGAGCCCTGTCTCTGTGCTCGCTGTGGGGCATGGAGCATCATGCCACCACCACCACTGTGACCCCAAAAGCAACGAGGGGCCCCAGAGTGCCCTGACCCCAAGCACTGGCAGGGGACAGTTCTGCCCTTGGCATTCACCTGCTGCTGCTTCGTAATCCTTCTTCTCCTTCCCTGCAGACAGAAAGAAGTGTCAGCACTGGGCTCATGTCAGACCATGGGCATTCCCAAGGGGGTTCAGGCCCCACCTGCAGTTCCCGCTTTCTCCCCCCAGCTCTCTGCTTTTACCTGACTTTCTCTTCCACACCTCCAATCCAACGACAGCAGCGATGACAAACACAATGGTGACGACTGCCCCAGCCCCACCGGGGATCAGGTTGGGCAGCGGCTCTGGAGGAGAGCGCCGTTGTCAGGAAAGGAAGGGGCGGCCCCCAAATCCCAACCCCACATGCCCCACGCTGCTAGCTCACCCCATGAGAAGAGACCAGGCTGGGGCAGGCTGGCGTGCTCCACACGGCACCGGTAGTTGTCCCTGTCCTCCGGCAGCACATCAATGGCAGCCGAGGCGTGGTAGGTGCCATCCCTATTGGGCACAATGCCCCCCCAGCGAGTCTCCTGGTCCCGGACCATGCCGTCCTTCATCCAGCTGATGGCAATGGGCCGCGGGTAGAAGCCGTGAGCGTGGCAGGACAAGGTCAGGATCCCGTCGGCCTCCTTCCCCCACACTCGCACCTTGGGCCGCTCTGCCGATTGGTGACGTTGTGGGCCGGGCTGAGCTCCACACACTGAGCCCCTGCCCCACACCCAGCCCAGCCCCAAGTCCCCCTCCCATCCTCACCTCTCCTTTTCACTGCCGCCTTCCCATGCTCCAGGTATCTCCTCAAGTTCTGAACGCAGACAGTCCCCAGCTCATGCTTCCATCTCTCAGCATACGTCCCTTCCTCCTCCCATCTCCTCTTGGTGATTTCTGCCACCGGATCCGCCGCAGTGAACGTCATCGTGTCCATATCAAAGGCGAGGAAGTCTCTCCCATCAAATGCATACTGATCGTACCCTCGGATGCTGCCGTCCTCCAGGATGTCACAGCCGATCATCATCTGCATCGTGTGAGACCCTGAGGCACAGCCAGAGTGATAGGTGAGAGGCTTCTTGGGCTGTGGGGCACCGTGAGTGCCATGGGTCTGGGGTGGGGTGGGTGGGCGCAGGAGCAGGGCAGCCCAGGGACAGTGCCACCACACATGGACGGCCCAGCACAGCTGGGCGTGGGGCACGGCCAGACATCAGTGGGGCTGGCGGACACCCTCGGCACACAGAGCTCCTGTCCCAGACGCATCGCGCTGCAGCTTCCCCCACGCTCACCTTTACTTTTGTTGTAGCGTTCCGGCAGCCTGCTCAGGAACCAGTCAAAATCCCGCTCACCGCCCTGGGCCTTCTGGGTCTGCACAGCCCAGTGCTCCTGGTCCTCCTGCGGCAGCATCTCCACGATGGGCTGTGCAGTCCTGCTCTTACTGTCGTAGATACCGAAGATTTTGTCGTCCACGTACCCGACGATCACGAACCGCGGCATCCCGGGGCCGGGATTCGTAATCCCGGTCAGGAAGTAGCGCAGGGAGTGCAACCCTGCGGGGACAGACGGCGACAGAGCCGTGAGCCGCGGGTGGGGGTCCCGCGGAGGCAGCCCCGGCGTCGGGGAGCGGGGAGCCGCGGGTCCCGGTGCCGGGGGCAGCCCGATCCCGCAGTACACACCGCACACCGCCGCGCCCAGGGCGCCAAGCAGCAGCAGCAGCAGCAGCAGCAGCAGCAGCAGCAGCAGCAGCAGCAGCAGCAGCAGCAGCAGCAGCAGCAGCCGCAGCCGCAGCCGCAGCCGCAGCCGCAGCCGCAGCCGCAGCCGCAGCCGCAGCCGCAGCCGCAGCCGCAGCCGCAGCCGCAGCCCCAGCACCACCACCTCGCTCGGACCCATCGCACCGCTCCGCTCTGCGGAGACCCCAGGCTCCGCACAGCTTCATAAATGGTACCTCCGCTCCTCCCGGCCAATGGAGTCCGTGAGCGCGGGTGACGTCACCGGGCGCCAGGCAGATCTCGCTCGTGAGGGTTGTCAAAAGTGAAAGCGAAAGTTCGGAGGACAGGAGGGGACGAGCGGGTCCCTGTGGCGACCCCGGGAATGAAGGGAAGAAGGGAAGGAGCCGTCCGCCAGAGCGCGGTCGAGGGCCGCGATGGGAGCACCACCAGTGTGGGGCACGCGGAACGCTCCTCCCAGCAAGGATAGGTTGGGTGCAGAGAGGCACAGAGACCCCAAGGGTGGGAAGGATCACCATTGATCCCCACCCGACAGGGAATGATCCCGAGGGCAGCGGCTACAAGCATCACCTCAGCTCTGCTAAACCCCCCACAATTCAGGAGGTAACAGTTAGAGACCTGCTACTCCAACTGGACTGCCACAAGTCCATGGGACCGGATGAGATTCACCCGAGAGTGCTGAGAGAACTGGCAGAGGTGATAGCCGAGCCGCTTTCCATCATCTATCAGTGCTCCTTGTTGACGGGTGAGGTCCCAGAAGTCTGGAGGCTTGCCAATGTGAATCCCATCTACAAGAAGGGCTGCAGGGAGGATCCGGCGAACTACAGGCCTGTTAGCCTAACCTCGGTGCCGGGGAAGATTATGGAGCAGATTGTCTTGAGGGAGATCACGCGGCACATGCAGGTCAACCGGGGGATCAGGCCTAGCCAGCATGGGTTCACGAAGGGCAGGTCCTGCTTGACCAACCTGATCTCCTTCTATGATCCAGTGACCCGTCTGCTGGATGAGGGAAAGGCTGTTGATGTGGTCTACCTAGACTTCAGCAAAGCCTTTGACACTGTCTCGCACAGTATTCTCCTGCAGAAGCTGGCAGATCGTGGCTTGGACAGATACATTCTTCGCTGGGTAAGGAACTGGCTGGAGGGCCGGGCCCAGAGAGTGGTGGTGAATGGAGTTAAATCCAGCTGGCAACCGGTCACGAGTGGTGTTCCCCAGGGGTCGGTGCTGGGGCCTGTCCTCTTTAATATCTTTATTGATGACCTGGATGAGGGCATTGAGTGCACCCTCAGTAAGTTTGCAGATGACACCAAGCTAGCTGGAAGTGTTGATCTGCCTGAGGGTAGCGAGGCCTTACAGAGGGATCTGGATAGGTTGGATAGCTGAGCTGAAGCCAATGGGATGGGATTCAACAAGACCAAATGCCGGGTCCTGCACTTTGGCCACAATAACCCCAGGCAACGCGACAGGCTTGGGGCAGAGTGGCTGGAAGACTGTGTAGAGGAAATGGACCTGGGGGTGTTGATTGACGCTAGACTGAACGTGAGCCAGCAGTGTGCCCCGGGGGGCCAAAAAGGCCAATGGCATCCTGGCTTGTATCAGAAACAGTGTGGCCAGCAGGAACAGGGAAGTAATTATCCCCCTGTACTCAGCACTGGTGAGGCCGCACCTCGAGTGCTGTGTCCAGTTTTGGGCCCTTCACTGCAAGAAAGACATCGAGGCCCTGGAGCGTGTCCAGAGGAGGGCAACAAAGCTGGTGAGGGGTCTGGAGCACAGGCCTTATGAAGAGCGGCTGTAGGAGCTGGGGTTGTTCAGTCTAGAGAAGAGGAGGCTCAGGGGAGACCTTATTGCTCTCTATAACTACCTGAAGGGAGGTTGTAGTGAGCTGGGGGTCAGCCTCTTCTCTCATGTGACTAGTGATAGGACGAGAGGGAATGGCTTCAAGCTGCGCCGGGAAGATTCAGGCTGGACGTTAGGAAATACTACTTCTCTGAAAGGGTGGTCAGGCACTGGAATGGGCTGCCCAGAGAGGCGGTGGAGTCACCGAGCCTGGTGGTGTTCAAAGAGCGTTTGGACGTTGTGTTGAGGGACATGGTTTAGCGAGAACCATTGATGTAGGGCAAATGGTTGGACAGGATGATCCTGTGGGTCTTTTCCAACCTTAGCGATTCTAGGATTCTATGATTCTATGAGCACGTGACTGCCTGGAGCGGACGGGGGCTGGAGCCACCCTTTCTGTCTCAGTGATGCCTCTGGGAGCACAGTGCTGTCTGAGTCTGCGCAGGCTCCCTTTCCCCCCACCCTTTCCTCCTGCAGCACAAGGATGAACGCTGCATTCCTCAGCTCACCCCTTTCTCCAAACTGTTACTGGGAGGGGTGAGTTCATTTCTCTCTGATATCTTTCCCTACAGCACCTATTTCTCAAATAAAGGCCGTGTCACCGCCTTTGTTTGCTCTACACCACGTTCACCCAAAACTTCTCAAGGCTTCAGCCCCATGGCTCGGTGAAGCTCCCTGCCACGCACAGCCCTTCCCTCAGAGACTTTTTTTTTACACTAAAAGTGGAGAAATTTAGGTTAGATGTAAGAGGGTAATGTTTTACTCAAAGGTGAGGTCCCAGCACAGGCTGCCAGGAGAAGCCGTGGATAACCCCCCTCCGGGAGCATCCCAGGACAGGCTGGATGAGACCCTGAGCAGCCTGATCTGGTGGGGGACAAGCAGCCCACAGCAGGGGGCTGGAACCACATGGGCCTGAAGGACCCCTTCAGCTTCAGCTTCAGCTTCAGCCATTCTATGATTCTGTAACTCTTTCCAGGCACGGGAGACCTCAACTGCACGTTGTGTGTGTGCTGGGAGAGGGCCAAATAACACCATTTTACAGCCAGGAAAATAAAGACAAAATCACCTCTCCAATGTCCTGCTGATCACTTGATAGAATCATAGAATCACCAGGGTTGGAGAAGACCTACAAGATCATCCAGTCCAACCCCTTCTCTTCTGTGCTGTTTTTCAATCAAGACCCTAAAAACACATCCTGAAGTTCTGTACCACAGGAAACTTTGGGAAAACAGGGGGAGTTTGACCCCTGCTTTCCCATGTATGAAACAAAGAAAGAATAAGAAGCGACTATACCGTATCCCAAGAGAGAAACTGAAGCGTTTTGTTTGTTGTCAATTTCATCACACAGACAGGAGGTGCAATAGAGGAAGGGAAGCAGATTGCTCACCCCTTTCAGAACACTCCACGATCGCAGGGGAAAACTCCGCCAAGGAGGGATCCCCAACCAGAAATCCTCACCCAGTGGCTGTCAGCTCTTCTATGGGGTCTAAGAGGAGTGCAGCCAGGCTCAAACCCTTCCTGCTGCACAGCTGCATCGCCTTCACCTCTGCTGCCAGTGCTGAGCGGTCCTTTCCCAGGTGATCCATCAGAGGGTCAGGCTGGGACTCAGCAGTTCCCATGCAGGCAGCGATGCTATTGGGGCAGTGACACTATTGGGCAACGTTATGGGGTAGAGACACAATGGAGTGGTGCAGCTACGGGGCAGTGCACCTACGGGGCAGTGAGGCTTTGGGGCAGTGATGCTATGGGGCGGTGCTGCTATGGGGCAGTGAGGCTTTGGGGCGGTGCTGCTATGGGGCAGTGAGGCTTTGGGGCGGTGCTGCTATGGGGCGGTGAGGCTTTGGGGCGGTGCTGCTACGGGGCGGTGCTGCTACGGGGCGGTGAGGCTTTGGGGTGGTGCTGCTATGGGGCGGCTGTCACAGTGGGAAAGAACAGCACGGTGGAAAGGCGATACAGGAGAGGAATGGCAAAGGGACAAACAGGAAAGGAACGCTCAGCGGTCTGCGAACATCTCGGCTCACGGGGAGATACCCCCCCAGGGAGGGATCTCCACGCACAGAGCCTTCCCAGCCGCTCTCAGCCCTTCCATGAGGTCTCAGAGCAGTGCGGGCAGGCTCCGCCCCTCCCGCTCACACCGCTGCACCGCCTCCAGCTGTGCCGCCAGGGCTGCCCGCTCCTTTCCCAGGTGCTCCATCGCTGGGTCAAGCCGGGACTCGGCAGCTCCCATTGGGGCACGAAGAGGCCGAGGCGGCCGACGGCAAACGGCGACCGTCCCGCGGGAACCGCGAGACACGGGAGAGGATCTCAGCCGTCGGCCGGGCGGCGCTTCGCCCACGGGGACAGCGGGCAGCAACCGCGGGAAACGCGGCCCGGTGCGTCCGCAGGCCGTGAAGCAGCGCAGGAAGCGCAGGGACACGGCGGGGAACGACCCCGGCGGACTGAGCGGCGCTCCGCTCTGGGACGTCATCACGGCCCGCCGCGGCGCCCGGTGATGACATCACATCCGGTCTGGAGCGGAAGCGCAGTGTGGACGGGCGTGGAAGGGGAGGGGGCTGATGGAGAAAGAATGGCGGTGCTTCCGTGCCTGGGGCAGCGCTCCCCTCCCGTCCCGTCCCGTCCCGTCCCGTCCCGTCCCGTCCCGTCCCGTCCCACAGCGCTGCGGGAAGCGATGGCAGCGGCTGCAATAGAGCACGCTTTGCTTACTGCAAACTCCGCGTCTTTACGATGGGCAGCGGCTTGGCAGGATGGGCAGAGAAAGAAATCGAAGGAGTCCCGAAGGCGTGTGACTCCCTGAAGGTATTGGCCAGTGCAGATCCCGGGAAGGTTGTGGCTGTGCAGAGGCCTCTTCTGCACGGAGGCACTGGGTGAGCTGCCAGCAGCTTCCATTGCTGCCCAGCTAAGCGTACCCGAAGTCATGGGCTGTACCTGAAGGGGGCCTCCAGGAAAGCTGGGATGGGGCTGTTTTGTAAGGGCGTGGAGCGACAGGAGGAGGGGAAATGGCTTTAGAGTGGAAGAGGGTGGATTTAGACAGTGGAGCAGGTTGTGGATGCCCCCGCCCTGTGAGCAGCCTGGTGTGGTGGGAGGTGTCCCTGCCTCCAGCCGGGGATGGAAGTGAATGGTCTGAAAGGTCCCTTCCAACCCAAACCATTCTATGGTTCTTTGTAAACTGCAGGGAATTGCAGAGGAGAATGGCTTTAAGAAGCCAATAGCACTAGAGATGCAGCGTGCAGTTCAGAGAGCACCTCTGTGCAGTGAGGTCAGAGCGTGCCTGAAACAATACGACCTGGACAGAGAGTGGCCCAGAATGATGACAGAATCATAGAGGCACAGGGCTGGAAAGGACCTACAGGATCATCCCGTCCAACAGTCATCCTATCACCATCACCACCGCTGAGCTCCTCAGCCTCATCTCGTAGCACCTCATCCACAATGTCAGTGGTTTATGGGCTGGTTCGGCCCGGTTCCGTGAGTAGCGGGGCAGAGGGACCCACAGATCTGCACCCCAGAAAAGGGGAACAGGGAAAAGGATAGCGAGATGGGCCCAAAAACAACACGGCAGCAACGGTCTGAGGAGAAACAAAGTAGTTGACTAGAAACGACATCGGGCTGCAAGATAATACACTGTAATACAACAGCAGCACTGGCACAAGGTTGGTGGTGATGGGATCTCTCATTGTGGGTGCACCTTTTGCTTCCAGAGGACGTAGTGGTCAGCTCTGCTGCAGACCCAGTGCTTGTGTAGGTGGCACAGGGATGAGCTGATCCTGTCCCCGTTCAGGTACGCACATCGGCCTCCACCTCGCAGCTCGAACCTGTGCCCAAGAGGGAGGAGAATGGGAAAGGTGCCCCGATGCACTGAGAAAAGCTGGGGCTGCCTCTCCTGGGGAAGGAAGGACAGAAAGGGCTCATGGTGGAGCACCAAGCCTGAGCCTGGCGGGCCACGGTAAACCTCGGCTGTGGCACCAGGAGAAGGTCCCCATCCCAAAGAGAGCCTGTGGGAAGTCATGGCCTGGACATCTGGACATACAGACTGACCAGTTGGTGAAGGCTGTGCCATCGCTCCATGTCCACTGGGCGTCCTCTTCTTCCCTGTGCAGCCCGATCCAACAGTTTGCCGGGCCCTGGAAGCGCATCATGAAATCCTTTAAAGGAAGAGAGTGTTGAATGTCAGGAGGTTTTAGCATCTGTCCCACCCACATCTCAGGCTCCAGCAGGCTGCAAGGTGCTGCGTTCTGCTGCATGGAAGAAGCTTGTTTGGGCTTCCATGGCACAAGAGCTGCCCCCGGAGGTGCACATCTCGGGACGTCCCCCAGATGGATGCGGGAGGGGTGGGGGGCAGTAACGTCTCCCCAGCCTGGTGCCTTCCCCAGAGCTTTGGGCTCATGTCCCCATCTCACCATCTCCTCCGCACTGCCTATGGTGGCCAGGGAAGCTCCGTGGGCACTGCAGTGCTCCCTGCTGCTGTTCCAATCATTCTCCTCCTTCGAAAAATAATAGCATTTCCCCTGGAATCCGACCCAGGCGTTGGGGCATGCGTGGCCAAAGGCTGAGAAAGGTGGGATGGGGGCCCGCCGACACACTGAAAATGAGGAATTGAACAAATGTGGGGCAAGGAGCAGGACATCTGCATTTCTCTCACCTCCCTCCAACCGCGGTGGGAGATGAGGCCGCAGCACGTCACAGTGCAGCCCGGGGGCGGTTAGAAAAGTTGAGCAGAGCGTGGTCTAGGGCACCACGTGGCTGCCCCAGAGCACGTGGGAGCAGGGCTGTGCTTGGGGAGCGCATCCATGTGCTGGAAACCCCAATTCCCTGCTCTGTACCCAAACCTGAGGCACCCTCTCACCGTGGGGACGCTTGGTGGCACTCACCGGTCGATATCACCAGCACCACCAGCATGAGGATGAGTGCTCCCAGCGCTGCATGCACGGCAATGAGCTGCACACAGGATCTCCTTCTTCCCATCCCATGGCACCAGGAACCTGGGAAGCAGCGAGCGGGTGGGGGCACATCCTTCTACTCCTGTTCCCCCCCATGCTCTCCTTCCTGCTCAGTCCCCACCATTACCCCATTGGTGTCCTCCACTCTGCCCAAGGGGCTCTGGTGCTGCTTGGTGCTCTGAAAATGTTTCCTGTTGGTCTCCTTCTCCCATAGCGGGTGTGGAAGTATTGGACTCCAGCAGCAATATCTGTACATCCTCTTCTGGGAGCTGGGGGTCAGAACTGGAGGGCAGATGTTCGTAGAAGTGGTTTTCCTTTTTTTGTTTCCCTTTTTTCCTCCCATTCCAATCTTTTGCTCCCCATCCCCAGCCTTACCTTGTTGGGATCCTTCTCCTCTGGTGTGCTGTGGGTTCTGGTGCTGCTTTGTGCTCTGAGAAATGGTTCAGTCGTTCTCCCTCTGCAGGCGTGGAAACCTTGTGCTTCAGTATTGGTATTTGCACAGACTGCTGTGGGGTGGACAGTTAGGATGGGGGGGATAGAAGAAAGGACTGAAGGAAGGGCTCGGGAGGATTAGAAAGGGGGGAGAAAAAGGAGAGAGAAAGGGGAGTGGAAAGAAGGAAAGAAGGAAAGAGAGAGGAGCAGGAAGGAGTTCAGTGCAGTGTGAAATGTGAAGACGTGAGAAGCCAAAGATGGTGTTGGTACCATTCAGCTGAACAGCGTGTGCAGGCAGAGGATCTGTCTGGGGAAGCCAAACCACGCTGACAGAACGTTCCTGTGGTCATGCTGCATCTTTCTAATTTCCTGCTGGAAACAGCAGCGGTTGGTTCAGACGGTTGGTGGGAGGTCCTTCGCAGTACAGAGCCCAGCTCACACAGCTGTGCTCGGCTCTGAGCAGTTACAGGAGGAGAGCAGAACCCACATCCGTTGGTGATAAACAAGTAGTTGATCAGGACACTATCTCTGATCAAAGCCAGTTTTACTCACCACTGCAATGCCGGCTGTCCTGCATGCAGCAGCACACACAGAAAGCAGTGTTATGTCTCTTATGCCCAGCACCACGGTGAAGCCCTTTGCTCCCTGGGCCCTCCTCGCCCACCTTGGAGCTCGGGCTGATGTTTGCAGCTTTGTGAGAAACACGCTCCGGGTCTACAATTTCGAATCAGGCCGAGATCTCTGTGAAGAGCAGTTTGTCCATGATTGCAACAACGGGCGCACGCCCCCTACTGCCAAGGCAGAAATTGCGCTCCTGATCAGTGAAATCCACTCCGTTATCTCCCCTGGGTCCGACACAGGCAAAGCCTCTCCTGGCACTCATTGGTTGAGCATCTCAGGCTCACAATGGTCCGAAGCTGTTGCTCCATTATGTTTCCATACAACGTCTGTTAGCAACCCATTGTCTTTGGGTATTTTCTGTACTTTTTAAGGAGATAGGAGGACAACATTTTCAACAATCTGCACACTCCTTCTGTCCTGTGCTTGGCTCTCCCCTACCCTATAGAATTTCCTTACCTGGTGCCTGTGCCAATTCTACCCAGATCGGAATGCCCCAGTCTCAACTTTACTCTGTTCAGCAGCTTTTTCTGTGAAAAGCAACTACAATACCTTCAGAAATACTGGAAATTTCCACTGCAAAAACACGACCTACCTGTCACATGGCTGACCATGTCCTGACACGGTGGTGGGGTCTCTCATTGTGGGTGCGCCTTTTGCTTCCAGAGGACGTAGTGGTCAGCTCTGCTGCAGACCCAGTGCTTGTGTAGGTGGCACAGGGATGAGCTGATCCTGTCCCCGTTCAGGTACGCACATCGGCCTCCACCTCGCAGCTCAAACCTGTGCCCAAGAGGGAGGAGAATGGGAAAGCTGCCCCGATGCACTGAGAAAAGCTGGGGCTGCCTCTCCTGGGGAAGGAAGGGCAGAAAGGGCTCATGGTGGAGCACCAAGCCTGAGCCAAGCAGCCTATGTGAAACCATGGCTGTGGCACCAGGAGAAGGTCCCCATCCCAAAGAGAGCCTGTGGGTAGTCATAGCTGGGACAGCTGGACAGACAGACTGACCAGTTGGTGAAGGCTGTGACATTGCTCCATGTCCACAGGGCGTCCTCTTCTTCCCTGTGCAGCCCGATCCAACAGTTTGCCGGGCCCTGGAAGCGCATCATGAAATCCTTTAAAGGAAGAGAGTGTTGAATGTCAGGAGGTTTTAGCATCTGTCCCACCCACATCTCAGGCTCCAGCAGGCTGCAAGGCGCTGCCTTCTGCTGCATGGACGAAGCTTGTTTGTGCTTCCATGGCACAAGAGCTGCCCCCGGAGGTGCACATCTCAGGACATCCCCCAGATGGATGCGGGAGGGGTGGGGGGCAGTAATGTGCTGCTGTCCCTCCCCAGCCTGGAGCCTTCCCCAGAGCTTTGGGCTCGTGTCCCCATCTCACCATCTCCTCCGCACTGCCTATGGTGGCCAGGGAAGCTCCGTGGGCATTGCAGTGCTCCCTGCTGCTGTTCCAATCATTCTCCCCCTTCAAAAAATAACAGCATTTCCCCTGGAATCCGACCCAAGCGTTGGGGCACACGTGGGCAAAGCCTGGGAAAGGTGGGATGGGGGCCCGCCAACACACTGAAAATGAGGAATTGAACAAATGTGGGGCAAGGAGCAGGACATCTGCATTTCTCTCACCTCCCTCCGACCGCGGTGGGAGATGAGGCCACAGCACGTCACAGTGCAGCCCGGGGGCGGTTAGAAAAGTTGAGCAGAGCATGGTGTAGGGCACCACGTGGCTGCCCCAGAGCACGTGGGAGCAAGGCTGTGCTTGGGGAGCGCATCCATGTGCTGGAAACCCCAAATCCCTGCTCTGTACCCAAACCCGAGGCATCCTCTCACCGTGGGGACGCTTGGTGGCACTCACCGGTCAATATCACCACCAGCACGAGGATGAGTGCTCCCAGCGCTGCATGCACGGCAATGAGCTGCACACAGGATGTCCTTCTTCCCATCCCATGGCACCAGGAACCTGGGAAGCAGCGAGCGGGTGGGGGCACATCCTTCTACTCCTGTTCTCCCCCATGCTCTCCTTCTTGCTCAGTCCCCACCATTACCCCATTGGAGTCCTCCACTCTGCCCAAGAGGCTCCGGTGCTGCTTGGTGCTCTAAAAATGTTTCCTGTTGGTCTCCTTCTCCCATAGCGGGTGTGGAAGTATTGGACTCCAGCACCGATATGTGCACATCCTCTTCTGGGAGCTGGGGGTCAGAACTGGAGGGCAGATGTTGGTAGAAGTGGTTTTCCTCTTTATGTTTCCCTTTTTTCCTCCCATTCCAATCTTTTGCTCCCCATCCCCAGCCTTACCTTGTTGGGATCCTTCTCCTCTGGTGTGCTGGGGGTTCTGGTGCTGCTTTGTGCTCTGACGAATGGTTCAGTCGTTCTCCTTCTGCAGGCGTGGAAACCTTGTGCTTCAGTATTGGTATTTGCACAGACTGCTGTGGGGTGGACAGTTAGGATGGGGGGGATAGAAGAAAGGACTGAAGGAGGGGCTCGGGAGGATGAGAAAGGGGGGAGAAAAAGGAGAGAGGAAGGGGAGTGGAAAGAAGGAAAGAGAGAGGAGCAAGAGGAGCAGGAAGGAGTTCAGTGCAGTGTGAAATGTGAAGACGTGAGAAGCCAAAGGCGGTGTTGGTACCATTCAGCTGAGCAGCGTGTGCAGGCAGAGGATCTGTCTGAGGAAGCCAAACCACGCCGATAGATCATTCCTGTGGTTATGCTACATCTTTCAAAGTTCCCTTTGTTTGGTTCACACAGTTGGTGGGAGGTCCTTCGCAGTACAGAGCCCAACCCACACAGCTGTGCTTGGCTCTGAGCCATCATGGGGGGAAAGGAGAACCCGCACCTGTTGGTTATACCCAAGGAATTGATCCAGACACTATCTCTGATCAAAGCAGGTTTTATTCACCACTGCAATGCCGGCTGTCCCGCATGCAGCAGCACACAGAAAGCAGCGTTATGTCTTTTATGCCCAGCACCACGGTGAAGCCCTTTGCTCCCTGGGCCCTCCTCGCCCACCTTGGAGCTCGGGCTGATGTTTGCAGCTTTGTGAGAAACACGCTCCAGGTCTACAATTTCGAATCAGGCCGAGATCTCTGTGAAGAGCAGTTTGTCCATGATTGCAACAACGGGCGCACGCCCCCTACTGCCAAGGGAGAAATTGCGCTCCTGATCAGTGAAATCCACTTTGTTTTCTCCCCTGGGTCCAACACAGGCAAAGCCTCTCCTGGCACTCACTGGTTGAGCATCTCAGGCTCACAGTGGTCCGAAGCTGTTGCTCCATTATGTTTCCATACAACGTCTGTTAGCAACCCATTGTCTTTGGGTATGTTCTTTACCTTTTAAGGAGACAGGAGGACAACATTTCCAACAGTCTGCACACTCCTTCTGTCCTGTGCTAGGCTCTCCCCTACCCTATAGAAATTCCTTACCTGATGCCTGTGCCAATTCTACCCAGGAGGGAATGCCCCAGTCTCAACACTGACAGGTGATCTGTCAGTGGGTCAGGCCAGGACTCAGCAGTTCCCATACAGGCAGCAATGCCATGGGGAAAGCAATGCCATGAAGCATTGCTATGGGGCACTGACACTAAGGGGTGGCAACAGTATGAGGCAATGAAAAGCAGCAGTGATATTATGGGGGACTGCTGTGGTGAAGTGATGCTAAGGAGCACCAGTACAATCAAAACGATTAAAGAGGAGGAAGGATGAGACAGGAGAGGAAAGGCAAAAGGGACAAAGAGAAAAAGATCACTCAGTCATCTGAGAACACCTCAGCTTATGGGGAAAAACTGCACAGGAGGATCTCCAAGCACACACCCTGCCTCACTGGCAGACAGCCCTTCAATGGGGTCTAAGAGAGATGCAGCCAGGCTCCACCCCTCCTGCTCACACCACTGCATTGCCTTCACCTCTGCTGCCAGGGCTGACCGGTCCTTTCCCAGGTGATCCATCGCTGGGTCAGGCCAGGACTCAGCAGTTCCCATACAGGCAGCGATGCCATGGGGCAGCTGTGCCACGACCTGTCTGGGGAGGAGAAAACATTCCACAGCGCTGCAGGAAGAGGGGGAGCAGCTGCGGTTTTCTAAGTTCTCTCCTCCTACCCAGCTGTGGTTCTGCCCATAGCAGTGGTTGGTGCACTCAATGTGGGGGGGCCTCCGCAGTACACAGCCCAACCCGCATGGCTGTGCTTGGCTCTGAGCCATCAGCTGAAAATGAGAACCCACATCCGTTGGTGATACCCAAGTAAGGTATCAGGATGGTATCTCTGATCAAAGCAGGTTTTATTCCCATTGCAATGCCGGCTGTCCCGCATGTAGCAGCACACACAGAAAGCAGCGTTACGTCTTTTATGCCCTGTTACCCAATGTTGATTTCTTCCTCCCATGGGTCCTCATTGGCTGAGTGCTTCAGGTTCACAAATCTTCCCGACGCTCAGCTGAACGCATCCATACCTGCTGAGCACAGATCGTTGCTATCTAAACATGGATACTGCTCATTGTTCTGCTTCTCCTCCTTCAATTCCCTATCACTCAGGGCTTGTCTGTCCAGCACCAGCAATTAGCAGTCTTCCAACATAACGAGCCCATTGATATCCCTGTCACACTGTTTGGGAGTGGGATGTGCAACCTGTCTGTACCTCCAGGCTCAGAGCTATTCCAGACGGCTGCACAGAGCAGAGCTGCAGTCTCTGTACCAATAAATGACCGCATCCACCTCATCTCTGTGACCATCAATTACTGCACCTCTCTGCTGAGCATGCACAGACCGTCAGAGAGCCCTGGTGAAGGAAAAAGACCCCTCTGAAAAGAACTATCAGTAAAATATTTATCCTGTTAGTTGTAATGCAGAAACAGCATCCCATTCCCACAGTACCAAAGTGCCCCGCAATGCCACGTTGGCAGAAGAAGAGGACAAAAAAAGGGCCCCCCAGTCGAGAGAATGCAGCATATGTAGGTTCTGCCCGCGCCCCTTTCCTCAACAAACCATCCGTTTGGCTTTCGTCACTCTCTCCAACCACTGATTGTCGTTATCGTTTAATTACCTCTGAGCCTTCCGCTGTGATTGCAGACACGCTTGGGAAGTGGGCACTGCTTCCAAAGCCCCGAGGATTCTCACAGAGCAACACAGCTCATTTCTTAGGAGGCTGGATTATAAATGCAAATACTCTCTGGCCACAGGAGCCAGGCAATGGGAACCTGGCAGCGTACGACACTGAAATGCCTACCGATTGGGTGCAGATGGCTTTCCAAGGCTGTGTTTCTGCATTGGATATGGAAAAGTGGGATCTGGTCTGAAGAAGCAGAGCACCATGTCTGTATTCTGTATCTTGTCCTTAGAAACAGCTGGTGTGAAAAGGTAGAAATACCACAGATGTGAGTGGCATGCTTTGGAAATGGAGTTGCTGAATGATGGGATTAATTCTCACTTGCACTTTTTAAAGGTTGCGAATAGTGTGGGTATTATTATGGGCTGGGAAGGCTGTTGTAAGGCTGCTGTGTTTGGGTAAGAGAGCCTCAGCAGAAGAAAAGCAGAGTTACCAACCA
Source organism: Gallus gallus (assembly GCF_016699485.2). Lineage (NCBI taxonomy): Eukaryota > Metazoa > Chordata > Aves > Galliformes > Phasianidae > Gallus > Gallus gallus. The sequence goes on from NC_052547.1 coordinate 1,791,845, forward strand.
TGAGAGAAGCCAAGGCCTGCACACAGGGCGGGGTGGTCTCACTGTGTGGGAGGGAACGGATGGATACCTTCTTGGCTACCAAGAGAAGCCTGCGGGCCACCATGAGGGGGCTGTGAGGTACCACGGAGCCTCCCCTCGGTCTCCTCCTGTCTGGGCAGAACAACCCACAGAGCTGAGGTGCTGCTCGTAGCCGCTGCCCTCGGGATCATTCCCTGTCGGGTGGGGATCAATGGTGATCCTTCCCACCCTTGGGGTCTCTGTGCCTCTCTGCACCCAACCTATCCTTGCTGGGAGGAGCGTTCCGCGTGCCCCACACTGGTGGTGCTCCCATCGTTGCCCTCGACCGCGCTGTGGCGGACGGCTCCTTCCCTTCTTCCCTTCATTCCCGGGGTCGCCCCACGGACCCGCTCGTCCCCTCCCGTCCTCCGCGCTTTCGCTTTCGCTTTTGACAACCCTCACAAGCGAGATCTGCCTGGCGCCCGGTGACGTCACACGCGCTCATGGACTCCATTGGCCGGGAGGAGCGGAGGTACCATTTATGAAGCGGTGCGGAGCCTGGGGTCTCCGCAGAGCGGAGCGGTGCGATGGGTCCGAGCGAGGTGGTGGTGCTGGGGCTGGGGCTGGGGCTGCGGCTGCTGGTTGGCGCCCTGGGCGCGGCGGTGTGCGGTGTGTACTGTGGGAGCGGGCTGCCCCCGGCACCGGGACCCGCGGCTCCTCGCTCCCCGACGCCGGGGCTGCGTCCGCGGGACCCCCACCCGCGGCTCACGACTCCGACGCCGTCTGTCCCCGCAGGGTCGCACTCCCTGCGCTACTTCCTGACCGGGATGACGGATCCCGGCCCCGGGATGCCGCGGTTCGTGATCGTCGGGTACGTGGACGACAAAATCTTCGGTATCTACGACAGTAAGAGCAGGACTGCACAGCCCATCGCGGAGATGCTGCCGCAGGAGGACCAGGAGCACTGGGCTGTGCAGACCCAGAAGGCCCAGGGCGGTGAGCGGGATTTTGACTGGTTCCTGAGCAGGCTGCCGGAACGCTACAACAAAAGTAAAGGTGAGCGTGGGGGAAGCTGCAGCGCGATGCGTCTGGGACAGGAGCTCTGTGTGCCGAGGGTGTCCGCCAGCCCCACTGATGTCTGGCCGTGCCCCCCACCCAGCTGTGCTGGGCCGTCCATGTGTGGTGGCACTGTCCCTGGGCTGCCCTGCTCCTGCGCCCACCCACCCCACCCCAGCCCCATGGCACTCACGGTGCCCCACAGCCCAAGAAGCCTCTCACCTATCACTCTGGCTGTGCCTCAGGGTCTCACACGATGCAGATGATGATCGGCTGTGACATCCTGGAGGACGGCAGCATCCGAGGGTACGATCAGTATGCATTTGATGGGAGGGACTTCCTCGCCTTTGATATGGACACGATGACGTTCACCGCGGCGGATCCAGTGGCAGAAATCACCAAGAGGAGATGGGAGACAGAAGGGACGTATGCTGAGAGATGGAAGCATGAGCTGGGGACTGTCTGTGTTCAGAACTTGAGGAGATACCTGGAGCATGGGAAGGTGGCACTGAAAAGGAGAGGTGAGGAAGGGAGGGGGGCGTGGGGTGAGCTGGGTGTGGGGCAGGGGCTCAGTGTGGGGTGCTCAGCCTGGCCCACAACATCACCCACCTGCAGTGCAGCCCGTGGTGCGAGTGTGGGGGAAGGAGGCCGACAGGATCCTGACTTTGTCCTGCCGCGCTTATGGCTTCTACCCGCGGCCCATTGCCATCAGCTGGATGAAGGACGGCATGGTCCGGGACCAGGAGACCCACTGGGGGGGCATGGTGCCCAACAGTGATGGCACCTACCACGCCTCGGCCACCATCGATGTGCTGCCGGAGGATGGGGACAAGTACCGGTGCCGCGTGGAGCACGCCAGCCTGCCCCAGCCTGGCCTCTTCTCATGGGGTGAGCCTGGCAGCGTGGAGTGCGTGGGGTTGGGGTCTGGGGGGCCACCCTTTCCATTCCTGACAAAGCCACTCTACTCCCAGAGCCGCAGCCCAACCTGACTCCTTCTGTTGCCAGGGCAGTCGGCGCCATCGTGGCTGTCATTGCTGCTGTCGTTGGAGTCGTGGTGTGGAAGAGCAAGTCAGGTAAATGTAGAGGGCTGGGGGGGAAGGTGTGTTTGGGGGGGGGGGAGGGGGGGGGGGACATGCTCAGAATCCCTTAGGATTGCCCATTCTTTGACATGAGCCCGGTGTTGACACTTCTTTCTGTCTGTAGGGAAGGAGAAGAAGGGTTATGAAGCAGCGCCAGGTGAGTACTAAGGGCAGAACTGGCAGAAGACTGCCAGTGCTTGGGGTCAGGGCACTCTGGGGCCCCTCGTTGCTTCTGGGGTCACAGTGCTGGTGGTGGCATGATGCTTCATGCCACACAGCGAGCACAGAGCCAGGGTTCATGGCTCTCCCTCCCTTGCAGGCCACAATAGAAAATCCAGCATCTCGACCACAGGTACAGTGTGAAACCGGGACTCAGGAGGGGTCCCTGCGGTTGGTGCGGTCCCAGTTCCCTGCGCTTCCCCGTTGGGCCCACAGCCGGGGCAATACTGGGCCCAGCCCTCCCTGGAGAACCCCCACGGTGGTGAGTCGGGATGGGGATGTGGTCCCATATGACACCACCTCTTCTCACCTGCACAGGAAGTGAACTTCCCTTCTGAGTAATGTGCCACTTCAGCCAGCCCTGCGTGTGTTTGGACTTTGTGGGTGGAGAAAGCCCTTCCCTGGGGGTGACCCACAAAAATGTACATGTGTTGAGCGGAGGTGGACCTCTGGGCAGAGCACACTTGATCAATCTGGGGAAGATATGACTCTGGGGAAGATGGAAGCTCAAAACCAATGATTTCTAGTCAGGGAAAGATCTCTGTGAAGAGCAGTTTGTCCATGACTGCTACCGTGGGCACACAGCCTCTACTGACAAGGGAGGAATTGCACACCTAAGGAGTGAAATCCACTCCGTTATATACCTCGCGTCCGATGGATTCATACCTCTCCAGGCACTCATCGGTTGAGTACCTCAGGCTCACCATCTTCCCAACACTATTGCTACGTTACGTTTCCATACAGTGTCTGATATTGAATAGGCTTTGAGCCAAGCATTCCACATCCTCTCGTACCTCAGATGGGTGCTGCTGAACAAGCTTTGAGCCAATTGTGGTTGCCGCTTCTCACACCACCCAGCGGTGCAGAGCTTGCTGTCACTGTCCCATGGTGTTATTAAGAAGAAAAGCATTGAGGGGAATGATGGCAGAAGGGAAAGATGCATGTTAAACTCCCATAAAGCAAGGAAGCAAAATGTGAGGGCTGCCAACGCACATAACGGAACTCACCTTACCCGTGGATCACCATAGGCTAGGAAAAGTAATCTGATTGCCAGGCCAACTTTCAGATTCCTTGGGTAATTTGAGCCCGGCCAGTTACCTCAGCGTGTGCCAGTCTTTCACACATGTAGTACGATTACAAGCAATAAACACATCCATGTGAGGATTAATCAGATCGCAGCAGGGTGAAGCACAGAATGAAATACTCCTCTTGCTGTTGGTGACCATCCAAGGAGCATTTCCCACCAACGGTGTTCTCCATCCTTCTTCACCCTTTCCAGGACTCGGTTTTTCTCTTTTTTATCACGGTGAGCAGTAATTAAAGGTTTTTTTGTCCGTTGTCTTGGATGCGTTGTAGCAGTTGGTGCAGATCGTCATGTTGCAATAATTTCATTACCAAGGCAAGATTCGTTCCAATTGGGGCAGGTGGCAAATCTTGGATGAATGTGTAATTGGACCCCAACAACTGATACGACGTACCTGGAGCTGAATAATTCAAGTCACATCCCATAATGTTGGTAAAGGTACAAACACGGACATCTGAATGATTGCTTGTATTTACAGCAATATTAGCTATGAGCATAGAATTACAAGAGGTTCTCAAGCACACGCATCCTTCTCCAAGAGAGATGAGCACTGGTGCAGGGGTCTCACTGGGATGCCTCTCAAAAGGGCAAGTATTTTGCTCGGTGTCCATACAAATGCCTCGAGCCTTGATGGTATTTCTCTCACCAATAAATCCTTGTCGTTCCCGTTCAGCACATGAACTACCATCAGCAGTGTGCCATTTTGTTCCATTTTGTTGGGCCCAGACTCTGTGTTCTAATGGGTAGAGTATAACCCCGCTGTGATTCAGTCCCAGCACAATGATTGGGTATATGGTACGTACCGAAGCGTTGTGTATTGTTAGGACAACAGCTGGGGCAAAGTTATTAACAGGATCACAAGTAAAACTAAGGGATGCCACCAAGACTGAAATTCTCTTTCAGATTTGTTTGCGTTGTCCCAGGTCACCTTTTGAGTGTCAGTGGGTAAAGCGTTTCCTTTACCTTCTACAAGAGCTCGGGAGACGTTATTTGAGTTACAGCAAATGCGTCTACAATTATCTGGTGGTATTTTCTCTTAGTTCTTTCCCATGGAGATAATACATTAGAAAAGAACCGCCGGGTGGTTCCCAGTGCTGACAGGGAGGAGTGCAGGGGTGTTGCAGTGCCCGTAGGTCACTTGTTGCATCTGACACCCTGCCTTCATTCTTCGTCCTGCATCTGCCAGGAGTTGGGGGAGTTGGCCAGTGCTGTCCTGGCCCCATTCATTTCATGAACATATTTTGTTACTGTGCTTAACCCTGGGCAAAAGGGATCAGCCTCTGTTTGAATGAGAATTCGGTCCTATACCCCCCGAAATGCCCACTATGGACAAGGGACCGTGAGCAGCCAGCGACTGTGATAGGATCAGTGTAAGCAATTACAAACATTAATCTGAAGAAGACACCTGTCTGAAACAGTGACACTGACGATACGGCAGAGATCTCAGGGAAAGGAGCAGAGTGAGAAGGGAACGTGTGAGGCACAGCAACAGGATCAGCATTCCTTAGCGTCTGGAAAACAGAAGAGAGAGAACTTCTCGGTTCCAGAGGCACCGAGGTTAGAGAAAGCAGGACTGGAAAAGTAAACAACAGCAACAGAAAGCTTCCTGGTCCCAAATGAGCCAAAGCTGGAGGGTGGGTGAAATCCGGATGGTTAATGTTGTACATTTTCCCTGGCTTGTCTTGAGCCTTCCAGAGGTATTTGCTAAGAGGCTCCCGGAGGGTTAAAGGGACAGGACCAATGTGCAGCAAAAGAATCAACATCAGTTGTCCCAGGGAGTAATCATCCCAAGAAGCAGCTCTTTGAGCAAGGGACCACAGGGCACAGTGGTTGCCCGTGGTGCAAAATAGTCCAGGTCCCCAGTAACCCTCTGATTCCTTTTCAGTCAACAGGATCTCCCCCCGTCAGTGGCACTTTCCGCACGTACTCTGTCTCTGATTTCCTAGGGGTGTGACCAAAATCTTTCTTTAATTTGGCCAGCCCGATAGCAGAATAGGGGACCTCCTCGATACTAACATCAGAGTACCCACCCTTGCCCTCTTCACATGCATGCCCAGTTTCTATCGGAGGGCCGAGAAGGGTCACTGGGTTTTCTAATTTGCCCTTTCTGGGCTCTCACATCCTCCAGACTTCCTCCTGCATAAAGGCCACTACCTGGGGACCTAGCATTAACCTCCCTCTCTTTTACCAGCTGTTCTCTAAGGGCTTGCTGAAGGAGGACTTTTGAATGTTCTTTTTCTGACAGTGCCCTAAGATCTTCTGCTTGGTCCTGCAGCTATGGAACCAATTCCGGCAAGGACTGAAGAATTTGGGTTTCTGCTGTGTGCTGTTTGTTGCGGATCTCTACGGCAGCAGTAAGAGCGGCTCCTACAACTGCACAGATGACTGATTTTCCCTTTCCCTCCTCCATATGAGTTTGCTTGTGGAGGGAATTTATACGAGGAGTGGATTCCTGCTCTCCTCCTCCTTGGGTTATTTTTTCATTAATGATCATGCCTAAAAATGAGGAACAATCTCTTCAGGGGGAGGGAACACGTATTATCATCCACTCAACAATTTGCTCCTCCCACCCCCAAAATGTACACCCGTACTCTCTTCTACCAATAAGGCAGTTGCTGCTACCACCTGGACACAATGGGGCTAACCTCACGATACGGGGTCTAATAGCTTAGACAAGTATGCAGTAGGTTTTCTTTTGTCTTCCCATTCTTGTGTTAGAACTCCTAAAGCAGCTCCTTCACTGACACTTGCAAAAAGGTGAAATGGTTCCTTTAAGGCAGGCAGTTCTAACGCAGGTGCTGTGATTAAGTCCCATTTCAATACTTCTATTCATTGTTTTTCCTCTTCTGTCCATTTTAATATGTTGGCTTCTCCCTCTGATAGAAACAATCTCTTTGCTTTTTGTGCATATGCTTCTATTCATGATCTGCAGTATCCAATCAGACCTGGAAGTTTTGGCAACTCCCTCTTTGTCCTGGGCACAGAAAGCGGCACAACGCCCTGAAGTCTTTCAGAATTTATTCTCCGTTTCCCCTCAGAAATCACACCCCCAAGGCATCTGACTTCTTTTTCCACAGACTGCAGGTCAGGTTTACACACCCTTAGCCTGTCTTCCCCAAGAAATTCAGCGGTTTACTTGTAGTCTCTTACTTTAGACTCCTCTGTTCTACAGATCAGCCAATCATCCACATGCTGTAGCAGCTTCACCCCCTCTTCTACCTGAAACTTTTCCAGACCTTTCTCCAGCACTTGTCCAAATAAATCAGGTGATTCCATGAACCCCAGCAGGTAAAACAGTCCACCCATATTGCTGCTTTCATCCTGTTTTTGGGTCCTCTCATTCAAAGGCAAAAAAGAGCTCGACTCTCTGAGTCCAAAGCGCAGGTCCAGAAAGCATCCTTTAGGTCTGTTACACGGAACCATTTATTATCTAAGAATGGCCTGGGTTGAGAAGGACCACAATGCTCATCTAGTTTAGACCCCCCCTGCTATGTGCAGGGTCGACAACCACCAGCCCAGGCTGCCCAGAGCCACATCCAGCCTGGCCTTGAATGCCTCCAGGGATGGGGCGTCCACAACCTCCTTGGGCAAGTGGTTCCAGTGTGTTACCAATCCCTTGGGAAAAAGCTTTCTCCTAATATCTGTCCTAAACCTCCCCTGTCTCAGTTTAAAACCATTCCCCTTTGACCTATCACTATCCACCCTCATAAACAACAGTTACCCCTCCTGTTTGTTAGCTCCCTCAAGTACTGGAAGACTGCAATGAGGTCTGCCTCATTCTCATCATCAGTGCCCCAGTCTCATCTCTACTCTGTTCAGCAGCTTTCTTTGTGGAAAGCAACTTAATCTAAACAACATACAGAAATACTGGAAATTTCCACTGCAAAAACACAATCTACCTCTCACACATGGACGACCGGGTCCTGACACGGTGGTGGGGTCTCTCATTGCGTGTGCGGCTTTTGCTTCCAGAGGACGTAGTGGTCAGCTCTGCTGCAGACCCAGTGTCTGTGTAGGTGGCATAGGGATGAGCTGATCCTGTCCCCGTTCAGGTATGCACATCGGCCTCCACCTCGCAGCTCAAACCTGTGCCCAAGAGGGAGGAGAATGGGAAAGGTGCCCCAATCTGCTGAGAAAAGCTGGGGCTGCCTCTTCTGGGGAAGGAAGGGCAGAAAGGGCTCATGGTGGAGCACCAAGCCTGAGCCTGGCGGGCCACGGTAAACCACGGCTGTGCAACCAGGAGAAGGTCCCCATCCCAAAGAGAGCTCGTGGGAAGTCATGGCCTGGACAGCTGGACAGACAGACTGACCAGTTGGTGAAGGCTGTGCCATCGCTCCATGTCCACTGGGCGTCCTCTTCTTCCCTGTGCAGCCCGATCCAACAGTTTGCCGGGCCCTGGAAGCGCATCATGAAATCCTTTAAAGGAAGAGAGTGTTGAATGTCAGGAGGTTTTAGCATCTGTCCCACCCACATCTCAGGCTCCAGCAGGCTGCAAGGCGCTGCCTTCTGCTGCATGGAAGAAGCTTGTTTGTGCTTCCATGGCACAAGAGCTGCCCCCGGAGGTGCACATCTCGGGACGTCCCCCAGGTGGATGCGGGAGGGGTGGGGGGCAGTAATGTGCCGCTGTCCCTCCCCAGCCTGGTGCCTTCCTCAGAGCTTTGGGCTCATGTCCCCATCTCACCATCTACTCCGCACTGCCTATGGTGGCCAGGGAAGCTCCGTGGGCATTGCAGTGCTCCCTGCTGCTGTTCCAATCATTCTCCTCCTTTGATAAATAATAGCATTTCCCCTGGAATCCGACCCAGGCGTTGGGGCATACATGGGCAAAGTCTGGGAAAGGTGGCACAGGGACCTGCCGACATACTGAAATGAGGAATTGGACAAATGTGAGGCAAGGGGCAGGAAATCTGCATTTCTCTCACCTCCCTCCAACAGAGGTGGGGGATGTGCTGCACTGTGTTGTGCTGCAGCCCCGGGGAGTGTCGCAGAGGTTGGGAAGGTTGAGCAGATCGTGGTGTAGGGCACCGAATGGCTGCCCCATAGCACGTGGGAGCAGGGCTGTGCTTGGGGAGCGCATCCATTTGCTGGAAACCCCAAATCCCTGCTCTGTACCCAAACCTGAGGCATCCTCTCACCGTGGGGACGCTTGGTGGCACTCACCGGTCAGTATCACCAGCACCACCAGCAGGAGGATGAGTGCTCCCAGCGCTGCATGCACGGCAATGAGCTGTACACGGGATCTCCTTCTTCCCATCCCATGGCACCAGGAACCTGGGAAGCAGCGAGTGGGTGGGGGCACATCCTTCTACTCCTGTTCTCCCCCATGCTCTCCTTCCTGCTCAGTCCACACCATTACCCCATTGGTCTCCTTCTCCACTCTGCCCAAGGGGTTCCGGTGCTGCTTGGTGCTCTGAAAATGTTTCCTGTTGGTCTCCTTCTCCCATAGCGGGCGTGGAAGTATTGGACTCCAGCACCGATATGTGCACATCCTCTTCTGGGAGCTGGGGGTCAGAACTGGAGGGCAGATGTTGGTAGAAGTCGTTTTCCTCTTTCTGTTTCCCTTTTTTCCACCCATTCCACTCTTTTGTTCCCCATGCCCAGCCTTACCTTGTTAGGATCCTTTTCGTCTGGTGTGCTGGGGGTTCTGGTGCTGCTTTGTGCTCTGAGAAATGGTTCAGTCATTCTCCCTCTGCAGGCGTGGAAACCTTGTGCTTCAGTACTGGTATTTGCACAGACTGCTGTGGGGTGGACAGTTAGGATGGGGGGGATAGAAGAAAGGACTGAAGGAGGGGCTCGGGAGGAGAAGAAAGGAGTTAGAAAAAGGAGAGAGAATGGGGAGTGGAAAGTGGAAAGAAGGCAAGATGGAGGAGCAAGAGAAGCAGGAAGGAGTTCAGTGCAGTTTGACATGTGAAGACATGTGAGAAGCCAAAGGCGGTGTTGGTACCATTCAGCTGAGCAGCGTGTGCAGGCAGAGGATCTGTCTGGGGAAGCCAAACCACGCTGATAGATCATTCCTGTGGTCATGCTACATCTTTCAAAGTTCTCTTTGCTTGGTTCACACAGTTGGTGGGAGGTCCTTTGCAGTACAGAGCCCAACCCACACAGCTGTGCTTGGCTCTGAGCCATCATGGGGGGAAAGGAGAACCCGCACCTGTTGGTTATACCCAAGGAATTGATCCAGACACTATCTCTGATCAAAGCAGGTTTTATTCGCCATTTCAGTGTCAGCTGTCCTGCAAGCAGCAGCACACACAGAAAGCAGCGTTCCGTCCTTTATGCCCAGCACCATGGTGAAGCCCTTTGCTCCCTGGGCCCTCCTCGCCCACCTTGGAGCTCGTGCTGATGTTTGCAGCTTTGTGAGAAACACGCTCCAGGTCTACAATTTCGAATCAGGCCGAGATCTCTGTGAAGAGCAGTTTGTCCATGATTGCAACAACGGGCGCACGCCCCCTACTGCCAAGGCAGAAATTGCGCTCCTGATCAGTGAAATCCACTCTGTTTTCTCCCCTGGGTCCAACACAGGCAAAGCCTCTCCTGGCACTCATTGGTTGAGCATCTCAGGCTCACAATGGTCCGAAGCTGTTGCTCCGTTATGTTTCCATACAACGTCTGTTAGCAACCCATTGTCTTTGGGTATGTTCTGTACTTTTTAAGGAGATAGGAGGACAACATTTCCAACAGTCTGCACACTCCTTCTGTCCTGTGCTTGGCTCTCCCCTACCCTATAGAATTTCCTTACCTGATGCCTGTGCCAATTCTACCCAGGAGGGAATGCCCCAGTCTCAACTTTACTCTGTTCAGCAGCTTTCTCTGTGAAAAGCAACTTCACCTACACTACATACAGAAATACTGGAAATTTCCTCTGTAAAAACACAACCTACCTGTCACACGGCTGACCGGGTCCTGACACGGTGGTGGGGTCTCTCATTGTGGGTGCGCCTTTTGCTTCCAGAGGACGTAGTGGTCAGCTCTGCTGCAGACCCAGTGCTTGTGTAGGTGGCACAGGGATGAGCTGATCCTGTCCCCGTTCAGGTACGCACATCGGCCTCCACCTCGCAGCTCAAACCTGTGCCCAAGAGGGAGGAGAATGGGAAAGGTGCCCCGATGCACTGAGAAAAGCTGGGGCTGCCTCTCCTGGGGAAGGAGGGGCAGAACGGGCTCATGGTGGAGCACCAAGCCTGAGCCAAGCAGCCTATGTGAAACCACGGCTGTGGCACCAGGAGAAGGTCCCCATCCCAAAGAGAGCCTGTGGGAAGTCATGGCCTGGACAGCTGGACAGACAGACTGACCAGTTGGTGAAGGCTGTGCCATCGCTCCATGTCCACTGGGCGTCCTCTTCTTCCCTGTGCAGCCCGATGCAACAGTTTGCCGGGCCCTGGAAGCGCATCATGAAATCCTTTAAAGGAAGAGAGTGTTGAATGTCAGGAAGTTTCAGCATCTGTCCCACCCACATCTCAGGCTCCAGCAGGCTGCAAGGCGCTGCCTTCTGCTGCATGGAAGAAGCTTGTTTGTGCTTCCATGGCACAAGAGCTGCCCCTGGAGTTGCACATCTCGGGATGTCCCCCAGGTGGATGCGGGAGGGGTTAGGGGCAGTAAAGTGCTGCTGTCCCTCCCCAGCCTGGTGCCTTCCTCAGAGCTTTGGGCTCATGTCCCCATCTCACCATCTCCTCCGCACTGCCTATGGTGGCCAGGGAAGCTCCGTGGGCATTGCAGTGCTCCCTGCTGCTGTTCCAATCATTCTCCTCCTCAGAAAAATAATAGCATTTCCCCTGGAATCCGACCCAGGCGTTGGGGCACGCGTGGGCAAAGTCTGGGAAAGATGGCACAGGGACCCGCCGACATACTGAAATGAGGAATTGGACAAATGTGAGGCAAAGGGCAGGACATCTGCATTTCTCTCACCTCCCTCCAACAGAGGTGGGGGATGGACTGCACTGTGTTGTGCTGCAGCCCCGAGTGCGGTTGCAGAGGTTGGGAAGGTTGAGCAGAGCGTGGTGTAGGGCACTGAATGGCTGCCCCATAGCATGTGGGAGCAGGGCTGTGCTTCGGGAGCGCACCCATGTGCTGGAAACCCCAAATCCCTGCTCTGTACCCAAACCTGAGGCATCCTCTCACCATGGGGACGCTTGGTGGCACTCACCGGTCGATATCACCAGCACCACCAGCATGAGGATGAGTGCTCCCAGCGCTGCATGCACGGCAATGAGCTGCACACAGGATCTCCTTCTTCCCATCCCATGGCACGAGGAACCAGGGAAGCAGCGAGAAGGTGGGGGCACATCCTTCTACTCCTGTTCCCCCCATGCCCTCCTTCCTGCTCAGTCCCCACCATTACCCCATTGTGATCGTTCTCCACTCTGCCCAAGGGGCTGCAGTGCTGCTTTGGGCTCTGAAAGTGTTTCCTGTTGGTCTCCTTCTCCCATAGCAGCTGTGGAAGTATTGGACTCCAGCACCGATATGTGCACATCCTCTTCTGGGAGCTGGGGATCAGAACTGGAAGGCAGATGTTTGTAGAAGTGGTTTTCCTCTTTATGTTTCCCTTTTTTCCACCCAGTCCGCTCTTTTGTTCCCCATCCCCAGCCTTACCTTGTTGGGATCCTTCTCCTCTGGTGTGCTGGGGGTTCTGGTGCTGCTTTGTGCTCTGAGAAATGGTTCAGTCGTTCTCCCTCTGCAGGCATGGAAACCTTGTGCTTCAGTATTGGTATTTGCACAGACTGCTGTGGGGTGGACAGTTAGGATGGGGGGGATAGAAGAAAGGACTGAAGGAGGGGCTCGGGAGGATTAGAAAGCGGGGAGAAAAAGGAGAGAGAATGGGGAGTGGAAAGTGGAAAGAAGGAAAGAGAGAGGAGCAAGAGGATCAGGAAGGAGTTCAGTGCACTGTCAAATGTGAAGACATGAGAAGATGGTGTTGGTACCATTCAGCTGAGCAGGGTGTGCAGGCAGAGGATCTGCCTTGGGAAGCCAAACCACGCCTACAGAGCATTCCTGTGGTCATGCTACATCTTTCGAAGTTCTCTTTGCTTGGTTCAGACAGTTGGTGGGAGGTCCTTCGCAGTACAGAGCCCAACCCACACAGCTGTGCTTGGCTCTGAGCCATCATGGGGGGAAAGGAGAACCCGCACCTGTTGGTTATACCCAAGGAATTGATCCAGACACTATCTCTGATCAAAGCGGGCTTTATTCACCACTGCAATGCCGGCTGTCCCGCATACAGCAGCACACACAGAAAGCAGTGTTAGGTCTTTTCTGCCCAGCACCACGGTGAAGCCCTTTGCTCCCTGGGCCCTCCTCGCCCACCTTGGAGCTCGGGCTGATGTTTGCAGCTTTGTGAGAAACACGCTCCAGGTCTACAATTTCGAATCAGGCCGAGATCTCTTGAAGAGCAGTTTGTCCATGATTGCAACAACGGGCGCACGCCCCCTACTGCCAAGGGAGAAATTGCGCACCTGATCAGTGCAATCCACTCTGTTTTCTCCCCTGGGTCCAACACAGGCAAAGCCTCTCCTGGCATTCATTGGTTGAGCATCTCAGGCTCACAATGGTCCAAAGCTGTTGCTCCATTATGTTTCCATACAATGTCTGTTAGCAACCCATTGTCTTTGGGTATGTTCTGTACTTTTTAAGGAGACAGGAGGACAACATTTCCAACAGTCTGCACACTCCTTCTGTCCTGTGCTTGGCTCTCCCCTACCCTATAGAATTTCCTTACCTGATGCCTGTGCCAATTCTACCCAGGAGGGAATGCCCCAGTCTCAACTGTACTCTGTTCAGCAGCTTTCTCTGTGAAAAGCAACTTAATCTAAACAACATACAGAAATACTGGAAATTCCCACTGCAAAAACACAATCTACGTCTCACACATGGCTGACCGGGTCCTTTCTCCAGGTGATCTGTCAGTGGGTCAGGCCAGGACTCAGCAGTTCCCATACAGGCAGCGATGCCATGGGGCAGCTGTGCCACGAGGTGTCTGGGGAGGCAAAAATATTCCACAGCGCTGCAGGAAGAGGGGGAGCGGCTGTGGTTTTCTAAGTTCTCTCCTCCTATTCAGCCGTGGTTCTGCCCACAATGGCGGTTGGTACACTCAATGTGGGGGGGCCTCCGCAGTACACAGCCCAACCCGCATGGCCGTGCTTGGCTCTGAGCCATCAGCTGAAAATGAGAACCCACATCCGTTGGTGATACCCAAGTAATGTATCAGGATGGTATCTCTGATCAAAGCAGGTTTTATTCCCATTGCAATGCCGGCTGTCCCGCAAGCAGCAGCACACACAGAAAGCAGCGTTACATCTTTTATACCCTGTTACCCAACGTTGATTTCTTCCTCCCATGGTTCCTCATTGGCTGAGTGCTTCAGGTTCACAAATCTTCCCGACGCTCAGCTGAACGCATCCATACCTGCTGAGCACAAATCGTTGCTATCTGAACATGGATACTGCTCATTGTTTTGCTTCTCCTCCTTCAATTCCCTATCACTCAGGGCTTGTCTGTCCAGCACCAGCAATTAGCAGTCTTCCAACATAACGAGCCCATTGATATCCCTGTCACACTGTTTGGGAGTGGGATGTGCAACCTGTCTGTACCTCCAGGCTCAGAGCTATTCCAGACGGCTGCACAGAGCAGAACTGCAGTCTCTGTACCAATAAATGACCCCATCCACCTCATCTCTGTGACCATCAATTACAAAGTTGTGCGGGCAGCCCCGAACCTTCCTGTTTCGAGCCATGGACTCCTCGTCCCCTCACGGCCTCTGAGCTTACGCTCTCACTTCTGACAAGCCTCGAGAACGAGATCTGCCTGGCACCCGGTGACGTCGCCCGCGCTCACGGTCTCCATTGGCCGGGATGGGCGGAGACACCAATGGGGTCGCGGGGCGGGGCCTGGGGTGTCCGCGGAGTGGAGCGGTGCGGTACGGTGCAGAGAGGTGCGGTGCCGTGCCGTGCCGTGCCGTGCCGTGCCGTGCCGTGCCGTGCCGTGCCGTGCCGTGCCGTGCCATGCCATGGGTCCGAGCGAGGCGGTGTTGCTGGGGCTGCTGCTGGGCGCCCTGGGCGCGGCGGCGTGCGGTGAGTGCTGCGGGATCGGGGTACCCCCGGCACCGGGACCCGCGGCTCCTCGCTCCCCGACGCCGGGGCTGCGTCCGCGGGACCCCCACCCGCGGCTCACCGCTCTGACGCCGTCTGTCCCCGCAGGGTCGCACTCCCTGCGCTACTTCAAGACCAGGATGACGGATCCTGGCCCCGGGATGCCGCAGTTCGTGATCGTCGGGTGCGTAGATGGCGAACTCCTCTGGAACTACAACAGCCTGGGCCGGACGGTGCGGCCCATCGTGGGCTGGCTGCCGCAGGAGGACCAGGAGCACTGGGATGCAGAGACCCAGAAGGCCCGGGACGTTGAGCTGCATTTCTACGAGTTCCTGGGCAGGCTGCAGGTGCACTACAATAAAAGTGGAGGTGAGCGCGGCAGCAGCTGCGTTGTGATGGGGCTGGGATGGTGACTCCGTGCAGTGAGGGATCCGTGAGGCGTCCGCCAGCCCCACTGAAGTCTGGCCTTGCCCCACACCAAGCTGTGCTGGGCTGAACATGTGTGGTGGCACTGTCCCTGGGCTCCTCCGATCCTGAGCCCACCCACCCCATCCCAGCCCCACAGCACTCCTGGTGCCCCACAGCCCATGAAGCCCCTCACCCCCCACCCCTGCTGTGCCTCAGGGTCTCACACGCTGCAGAAGATGATCGGCTGTGACATCCTGGAGGACGGCAGCATCCGAGGGTACGTTCAGTATGCATTTGATGGGAGGGACTTCCTCGCCTTTGATATGGACACGATGACGTTCACCGCAGCCGATGCGGTGGCAGAAATCACCAAGAGGAGGTGGGAGGAGGAAGGGATATATACTGAGGGATGCAAGCATGAGCTGGGGACCATCTGCGTCCAGAACTTGAGGAGATACCTGGAACACGGAAAGGCAGTGCTGAAAAGGAGAGGTGAGGATGGGAGGGGGACTTGGGGCTGGGCTGGGTGTGGGGCAGGGGCTCAGTGTGGGGTGCTCAGCCTGGCCCACAACGTCACCCATCTGCAGAACGGCCTGAGGTGCGCGTGTGGGGGAAGGAGGCCGACGGGATCCTGACTTTGTCCTGCCGCGCTTATGGCTTCTACCCGCGGCCCATTGCCATCAGCTGGATGAAGGACGGCATGGTCCGGGACCAGGAGACCCACTGGGGGGGCATCGTGCCCAACAGCGATGGCACCTACCACGCCTCGGCTGCCATTGATGTGCTGCTGGAGGATGTGGACAAGTATTGGTGCCGCGTGGAGCACACCAGCCTGCCCCAGCCTGGCCTCTTCTCATGGGGTGAGCCTGGCAGCGTGGAGTGCGTGGGGTTGGGGTCTGGGGGGCCACCCTTTCCATTCCTGACAAAGCCACTCTACTCCCAGAGCCGCAGCCCAACCTGACTCCTTCTGTGGCCGGGGCGGTCGGCGCCATCGTGGCTGTCATTGCTGCTGTCGTTGGAGTCGTGGTGTGGAAGAGCAAGTCAGGTAAAGGTAGTGGGCTGGGGGGGGAAGGTGTGCTTGGGGGGGGTGGGGAACGTGCTCAGAATCCCTTAGGATTGCCCACTCTTTGACATGAGCCTGGTGCTGACACTTTTTTCTGTCTGTAGGGAAGGAGAAGAAGGGTTATGAAGCAGCAGCAGGTGAGTGCCAAGGGCAGAACTGGCAGAAGACTGCCAGTGCTTGGGGTCAGGGCACTCTGGGGCCCCTTGTTGCTTCTGGGGTCACAGTGCAGGTGGTGGCATGATGCTCTGTACTACACAGCAAGCACAGACACAGGGCTCATTGCTCTCCCTTCCTTGCAGGCCACGATGGGGAATCCAGCGTCTAAGCCATGGTTAGAGTGTGAAACCGGGACTCAGGAGGGGTCCCTGTGGTTGGAGCGGTCCCGGTTCCCTGCGCTTTTCCGTTGGGCCCACAGCTGGGACAATACTGGGCCCACCCTCCCTGGAGAACCCCCAGGGTGGTGAGTCGGGACGGGGACGTGGTCCCATATGACACCACCTCTTCTCACCCACACAGAAAGTGAACTTTCCATCTGAGTGCTGTGCTACTTCAGCCAGCCCTGCATGCATGTGTTTGGAGTTTGTGGGTGTGTGTATCTCTGTTTGCTCAACTTCCTGCATCTCCTCGGGCTGACGCAGTGTGTGCTCCCCTGCTCACACACTGTTTCCAACAGTTAGCACATGGGTTCTGCCCTGTGCTAGGCGCTCTCCTACCATGTAGGATTATCTTACCCGGTGCCTGTGCCAACTGTACTCAAGTCGGAATGCCCCAGTCTCAACTTTGTTCAGCAGCTTTCTTTGTGAAAAGCAGCTCTCAGCGCTGTGCTCATTGTAGTCAGCCATTAGCTTCAAAACCTTGTTGGGCAGCTCATGCCTTGGATGGGTGCTGCTGACCAGGCTTTGAGCCAAGCTGGCATGGTTTTGTAATTTTGCCATTGGTATTCCACATCATAACTTCATGGACAGCCCGGGTAATTACAGGGTTAATTGTCCGGTTCCGTGGATTGACAACCTTCCAGATACCTGCTTCTCGAAAGAGAAGAAGAACTGCGTATCCCAGAGGACCTCACGGTCAGAGAGGGAAGATACGGCACTGAAATCACAGGATATGAGTGGCGTGATCAGGCTCACACTCTCTCTCTGACAGCCATGCAGAGTGCTGGGTGTGCTTCTGAGCTGTGCGCCTTCATTCAAGCAGACCTTTCGGTTTTGGAAGCTTTCTCTTATTTTATCTTATTTATAACCCGTACTTTCAATTTGATTGTATTATATTGTGTTATCTTGCATTCCAATATCATGGTTAGTAAAATAAGTTTTCCACCTTAGATTGTGGCCACTGCTCTGTTCTTTTTCCCTCTCTGAGCCCAGCTCCCATTCCCCTGTCCCCTTTCCCTTCCCATTTTTGGGTGCCAGGGGGCCCACAGGCCCACTGCCCCCCTGTCAAGGGCATAGACTGATCTAGATTGAGCTAGATAACTCCGTGACAGCTTTTGGTGGAGAATGCGGGCAATCTGAAGCTTTTAACGCTAACAGAGAAAATAGAGGATTTCTTTAAGCCGGAGACTCACAGACTGCAAGGCATTGCTAGTGTGACCTTCATAGATGAGATTATGGTCTGGGCAGTCTGCCGAACTCTGGACACTGTACCCAGTAGTTGTTGTTGTTGTTGTTTTTCCCCCCGTTTTAGCAGCTACCAGCTATGAGTCTGCTCTTTATTGCAGGAGCGTTGTATAAGGGATTAAGGACAATCATGATCTTGGGAAATTATTGGCCTATAATTAACATCATGATTTCGTGCTGTGGAATTGTGTTCATATATAACCAAATAAGGGCCCTGATGGAGACGCCTGCCTGGTACCTTTATGCAATGTGGTATCATTTTAAGTTTGACACTTTCAAACCAGTTTCCAGGCTTTCTTCTCAGTTTGTCTCGTGTTTTTTCAACCGCCGAGCTAGAGCTCATACTCTTGTGCATGTTATCAATCTCCTTGAATGTTTTCTTCTCCATTTGTGTTATGTGGAAGAAGTCTCCTCCAAAACCAGAGAATGCTGACTGGCAGGGAATATGGAGAGGTTTAGGAGAAATCTTAGAAGCGTGGGGACCCGCAATGTCATGGCACTCCACTCTTGAACACCTGTGGGATCCCAGGAAACGAAGCCAGTATTTGAGTCAGGGATGGTGTGGCTCAGATAGATCGAAGGAGGTACGGCTTATTTGGGGCTTGGCTTGTGCTTACCGTGCTCTATGTAATACTATTCTGGAGAGAGAGAGTTTCCAAGCAGAGGTTGAAGCCAAAGGGGGAAATCTCCAAGTCAAATCTGATCAGTCACAGGAGACACCAGTAGCAGTGTCAGCTGCCCCTGTGGAAGGCAAGAAATGGAAGTGGGTGTCCACGCGTCTGGAATGGAAAAAAGAAGCAGCAGCTGCGGAGGAGGAGGTAGAGGAAGATCCCGGCCAGGGGGCCTCCTCAGAGCCACGAAAGGCAAAAGCAAAAACCAAGGGACACGGAGAGGCGAGTGATGAAGAGGAAGTCTCTATTTCTGTTTGCCGACCTCTGAAGATGACTGAAATCCAAGGCTCAAGGAAAGAGTTTACACGGCATCCGAACAAAACCCTTGTCACCTGGTTGCTTCGCTGTTGGGACGGCGGGGCCAGTAGCTTGTCTCTGGATGGTAACGAAGCCCGCCAACTAGGAGGCATTGCCAAAGACTCATCTATTGACAGAGGGATTAGTAGATGTTTGGATGGAGCCACCACCCTCTGGGAACGAATGTTAGTAGCCGTCAGGGAAAGGCATCCCGTCAGAGACAGTCTGAAGCCTGTGATGAAGAAGTGGGATACAGCTGAAAAAGGTATCCAGTATTTGAGGGAAATAGCTGTGGTGGGAATGGTGTATGACCCTAATTTTGCTCCTAACGATCCACGCCAAGGTCATGATCCGCAGAGAGTGAGAACAATGCCTGATATATGGCAGAAACTCACAAGAACAGCACCAGATCTACCCCCAACACACGCTTCCATTTCAGCCATCTCAGAATGAGCAAAGACTGGATGAAGTACAAGAACTTGTAGTGTGACACTTGAAGTGTCTCTATTGATTAATCGTGACGAGCCCGTAGAAGTATCAGAAACGTTTGATGAAGATCAGGATAAGCAAAGGGGCCTAATGAAAGAACTGATCAAGCTAAGGAAAATCCACTTAGTTAAAGGGGATGGACCCTTCTCCTCACCCGCATCATCAAAAATCTCAGCTACTGAAGGCAAATTCTTTCCTGCTCAAATGAGGAACATTGTAGGATTGCATTGCGTATTGCCTTGTGGCGTTACCTCAGTGACCACAGAGAAGACATGAGGAAGTGGCATGACCACACTACTCCTGTACTGCGAGCACGGGTGAGAGAATTACAGAACTAATCAACCAGCGGTGTAGTTGCTCCAGTTACCACAGGTAATGAATAGAGGGGCCCTGCCCTCAGTCAGGGAGGGTGAGGGATAACAGAGTTTATTGGACTGCGCGGATCCGATGGCATGGCACATCAGAACCACAGAAATATAAGGCTCTGGTGGATACCGGTGCACAGTCCACTCCAATGCCCTCGAGTCAGGAAGGACAGAATCAATCCGTATTTCTGGAGTGACTGGGGGCTCTCAAGAACTGACTGTGTTGGAGGCCGAAATAAGCCTCGCTGGTAAAGGCTGGCAAAAACACCCTATTGTGACTGGCCCAGGGGCTCCATGCACGCTGGGTATCGATTCCCTCAGAAGGGGGCATTTCAAGGATCCCAAGGGGTATCGATGGGCCTTTGGAATAGCTGCTGTAGATACAGACAACATTCAGCAGCTGTCTGTTTTGCCTGGCCTGACAGAAGATCCTTCTGTTGTGGGATTGCTGCGAGTAAAAGAGCAGCAGGTACCGATTGCCACAAAAGCAGTGCACAGACGGCAGCACTGCACCAACAGGGACTCCTTGCTCCCCATTCATAAGTTGATTTGTCAACTAGAGAGTCAAGAACTGATCAGCAGAACGCACTCGCCTTTTAACAGCCCCATATGGCCAGTGCGTAAAGCCAGTGGAGAACGGAGGGTGACAGTAGACTACTGTGGCCTGAATGAAGTTGCACCCCCACTGAGTGCTGCTGTGCCGGACATGTTAGAACTGCAATATGAACTGGAGTCAAAAGCAGCCAAGTGGTATGCCACCAGTGACATTGCTAATGCCTTCTTTTCCATTCCTCTGGCCACAGAATGCAGGCCGCAATTTGCCTTCAGCTGGAGGGGCGCTCAGTCTACTTGGAACCGTTTGCCCCAGGGGTGGAAACACAGCCCAACCATTTGCCATGGGTTAATCCAAACTGTACTGGAACAGACAGTGCTCCTCAGCGCCTGCAGTACATTGATGGCATTGTTGTGTGGGGCGATACAGCAGAGAACGCTTTTGAGAAAGGAGAGCAAATAACCCAGACCCTTCTGCAAGCTGGTTTTGCTATCAAGCGAAGCAAAGTGAAAAGACCTGCCCAGGAGAGTCGGTTCCTAGGTAGGAAGTGGCAAGATGGGCGCCCTCACATCCCAGCAGATGTGATGGACAAAAATCACTGCCGTGTCTCCGCCCATTAGTAAGAAGGAGACACAATCTTTTCCGGGTGTAGTGGGCTTTTGGAGAATGCGCGTTCCAAACTATAGCCTGTAGGAGAGTGGCTCAGGGAGCAAGGAGTTGTGAGCTTGAGTGCTATGTGCACAACCCAGGCTGTGAGACCTTGAAGCTGTCAAAGCAGGAAGACAAACTGAGGCTTCAGTTAAGATAAGGGGGTAGCTAGCCTGGGAGGAGATCAAGACAGTGGAATGCGAAGAACAGTGAAAAAAAACATGTGATGCTTAATGCTGTACCAATAGCTAGCAAGCAAGACGCGTGATTTCTGTGTGCTAACCAATTATAAGTTGCCGTGTGTACCCTGTATTTCTGTATAAGTATGAGCTGATTCGGGCAATAAAGGATTAGAGGAGTTTCCACCAGTACTTCTGTGAAGACGCGTGGATTCATTCAGGCCGCCTTCCTTGAAGTGGCGCCCGAACAGGGACCCGGGAAAGCCGCACAAGTTGCCACAGCGGTTCGACGTGGAGGCAGCGGGATGCTCGAGAGTTGCCACAGCGGTTTGACACGGAAGGCAACGAGAGCGGGGAAGGATGCAGCGGGTAAGCTCCATGCCGAGAAGGCGGCAGCTCAGAGCGTTGTGTGCTGGACACACGTCGAATTAGACCCGAGGTGGGGTGAGTGCCGTGTGCCGGGATGGGCGGCCACTCGGGTAGGAAGATTGCGCAGCTTCCTCCTCCGCCACTTGCTGCTAGCATGGATGTGGAATTTGCAGCAGCACTGACACTGCTTCTCAGTATCCTCGCTAAGCGAGGGGAGACAGTGAAGGACAAAGACCTAGCTAAGCTAGTAACGTGGGCTCCAGAACAGAGGTTCTTGAAGGCTCCTCCGCTCATTTTCGTAGTGGAAGAATAGTGTGAAATTGGGGACTGTATGTTTGACAGAGTCCTTCAGGGCAAGACGAAGCATGCTTCAGCCTCGGTTCTACCTGGCGAATCGTGATTAATACGCTTAAGACTATGAGGGTGGAGGCAAAAGTGGCTGCTGCTGCTACTCAACTTATAGCCACTCCTGCGGCAGTTCCAGCTTCAGCTACCACCAGCGTGTCCGCACAGGAGAGAGACCCTACCAGTGCTCTGAATGTGAGAAGAGCTTCAAAACCTCTTCCTACCTGATTGTCCACCAGCGAATCCACACAGGAGAGAGACCCTACCAGTGCTGTGAGTGTGGGAAGAGCTTTAGCAGCAGTTCTAAACTCAACTCCCACAAGCACATCCACAGAGGAGACAGTCCACAATCGTGCCCCGAGTTGGTGCGGAGCTTCACTTTCAGTTCCTGCCTCCTTAGCTACCCGCACACCCTCGCAGGAGACAGAGCCTGCGAGTGCCCCAGAGAGCGTACTCCTTCCCCTGACGGGTGGTGCGGTGCAGCCGGCAGGGAGCGCTCCCTGGAAACGAGATGTGTTCCAGCGTGTGTTAACCGGGAGCTACACTGTGAGCCCAGCAGGGAAGGGTGCGTGTGGCTGAGAGCAGGGAAATACAAACCCCGTCCGTGTTTGGGTACCCGACCTCGGTTGCAGGACAGCTCCAACCCCTCCTGTTCGCTTCCTTACTCTGGTTATCACTGATGGAAACTACCTTTTGGAGAATTGCTGTTTGGTGGCATCTCACTGCTGCTACCAAGTCAAGTTACAACAGCTGTAACACAGGGTGCTGGTCACTTTGTAAGAGCCATCTCTTAAGAGCACCGGAGAAGGTTTTCAAACAGTTGGGAGTCAGGAAGCAGGGCCGAAGTCCAGCTCATCTGAGCAGCTTTTCTTCCTGAGTTTAGGTGGAAAGGCAGGTGAACGGACACTGGCGACCAGATCAGGCCACATGGGGGAGCTACAGAAATGCTGTCTACCATTCTGATGGGAGCTATCAAAACTCAGTTGGAGCTGAAGCTGGGCAGCAGTGTGGGAGACAATGGAAGGGCTTCTTCGTGTGACCAGCAAAAGGAGGACCGTGAATGACTTCGCTTCATTACTGGATGAGGTTGATCACCTCATAAATCGGGACATAGAACAAGCAGAGTCACACAGTGCACTATTTTTTCACGTCTGTCTTGAACACTGGAGATGGGTGGTGGGACACCTGGAGCTCTGGGCTCAGGCCCACGACTGCACTGATGATAAACTCCCAGTGGGCTGTGGACGTGGGTGGGATTTGCTGCTCCAGTTGCATGTGTGTAAATCTATGGCCCATGGGGTTTATCCAGGGATCGTGGGAATTGCAAGATGTCCCAGTTGACTGGAAGCTGGCAAACAGCTGAGTTTCCAGGCAGGACAAGAAGGAAGACCTTGTCAATTCCAGGCCTGCCAGTCTCCCTTTGGTGCCTGGCGAAATCACAGAGGAGGTCATTGTGAGAGTTACTGAAAAACGCTTCAAAGACAGCACAGTCATTGCTGTCAGTACAGGTTAGGGCTGACTTTCTGGAAAGGAGGTTTGAGGAGAAGGACCTGGATAATCCTGGGGTGCATTAAATGAGTGTGACCATCAGACTGAGGAAGGTGATCCTCCCCTTCTGCTCTGCCCTGGTGAGGCCACATCTGGACCACTGTGTTCAGTTCTGGGCTCCTCAGCACATGACAGGCAGGGAACTGCCGGAGAGAGACTAACAGGGGTCTGCAGAGGTGATTGAGGCCGGGAGGAACCCCGTTGCGAGGAAGAAGACCAACAGGGTTGGGGGAATCAGACATTTCCTGGAGTGGTGAGCATGGGGTGCCCTGATACACTGTGAGATGAGGTCAGTGTGGTCATAGCCATCAGCACACCCTCCACTGCCCCATTCATTGCTCACCTTCTGTACTGCGCAAGGAGTAGAAGGGCCACAGTGCCAGGCAGATGAGCCCCAACACCGAGACCTCCCCGCCCATCAGCAGCTTTGTCTGAGTTTCAGCTGGGATTGAACTGTTTTCTTCAGTGTGTCTGGCATGATGTTATGTTTTGGTTCCAGGGGGAAAACAATGTTGCTAACACACTGATGTTTGTAGGTGCTGCTCAGCAGTGCTGTCCAGAGCCAAGGCCATTTGCAGCAAAGGAGCCATGCAGCTGGGAGGGTAGAAAACTAGGGCAGCTGACTGAAAGTGGCCAAAGGGATATTCCGTGGCATATGAGATCAAGCAGGAGAAGTTCTGAAGGGGGTGGGAGTTCATTTTGCTCAGTCCCGCTGCTTGGGGGCTAGCTGGGCGTTGTTCTGGGAGTAGTGAGCAATTGCTTGTGCATCGCTTGTTTTATACATTTGTTGTAATTATTATCCTTTTCTCTGTCTTAGTAAATAGTTTTGTCTCAACCCTCCAGTTCGACTTTGTTTTGTTTGTTATTGTTTCCCCCATCACACTGGGAATAGGGGAGAGTGAGCAAACAGCTGTGTGGTGCTGATCCACCTGCCAGGTTAAACCACCTCAGGAGGGTCCCTTGGGAGTCATTCCTGAAGGGTAAAGGTGTCCAGGAAGGCTGGACACATCTCCAGAAGGAATTCTTAAAGGTTCAGGAAGGGGCCATGCCAGTGCACCACAGGATGAGCCAGTGGAGAAGGAGAGCGTTTTGGCTGATGAGGGAACTTTTGCCGAGACTCTGGGAGAAAAAGAGAGTTTATGTCCCGAGGAAGAAGGGAAGGGCAACTCAGAGCATGGGATCAGGCTTCGCCAGCATGGGTTCATGAAAGGCAGGTCCTGCTTGACCAACCTGATCTCCTGCTGTGATCGAGTGACCTGCCTGGTGGATTATGGAAAGGCTGTTGTCATTGCCTTCCTTGACTTCAGCAAAGCCTTTGACAATGTCTCCCACTGTATTCCCTTGGAGAAGCTGGCATCCCGTGGATTGCACGGGTACACTCTTTGCTGGGTAAAGAACTGTCTGAATGGCCAGGCCCAGAGAGTGGTGGTGAAAGGAGATAAATGCAGCTGGTGACCGGTCACCACTGGTGTGCCTCAGGGGTCAGTATTGGGTCCTGCCCTGTTTAATGTCTCTATTGACGATCTGGATGAGGGCATCGGGTGCATCATCAGAAAGTTTACAGATGACACCAAGTTAGGGGCAAGTGTCAATCTGCCTGAGGGTAGGAAGGCCCTGCAGAGGGACCTGGACAGACTGTCCAATGGGCTGGGGCCATCGGGCTGAAGTTCACAAAGACCAAGTGCCAGGTCCTGCACTCTGGACACAACAACCCGAGGCATCGCTACAGGCTGGGGGCAGAGAGGCTGGAAAGCTGAGCAGAGGAAACAAACCTGGGGGTTTGTCAATGGTTTGCGGGCTGGTTTGGCCCGGTTTGGTGCTTGCGGACCCAGGCCCCGGGAAAAGGGAAAGGGAGATATGGAAAAGGGGAGGGAGAACGCCTTACTCTCAAGCTGAGGCAGACGAGACATCAAGCCAGGCCAAGCAGAAGAGAAAGAAGGGAACGTCTCATGATGTGCAAACAGTTTTATCTTTACGTCTGAACAGCAAATGGAAACAGAATAACACAAAGTCCGCTGGGGTATGTAGAATGTAGTTCTTCCCTTCTGAGAAGAGGACACTCAGATCTATCCACGGTCCATGGAACTGGAGCATTAACTCTTTAACTCCCGGTGTGCCCAGGAGGACAAAAGGCCTATGGCATCCTGGCTTGTATCAGCAATAGCGCAGCCAGCAGGAGCAGGAGGTGATCGTCCCTCTGTACTCAGCACTGCTGAGGCCGCACCTCAAGTGCTGTGTTCAGTGTTGGGCCGCTCACAACAGTAAGGATGCTGAGGGCCTGGAATGGGTCCAGAGAAGGGCAATGGAGCCGTGAGGTCTGTAGTGTAAATCTTATGGAGAGCAGCTGAGGGAACGGGAAGTGTTGCGTGTGGAGAAGAAGAGAATGAGGGGAGACCTCGTTGCTGTCTGCAACTCCCTGAAAGGAAGTTGTGGTGAGGTGGGATTTGGCCTCTTCCCTTGGGAGATAAGAAGTGGTGAAGTCACCGTGTCTGGAGATGTTTAAGGAAAGGATAGATGTAGTATTTGGTGATGTGTTTTGGTGGGTGATTGCCCTAGACCGTAGAGCATCTTTTCCAACATTAATGATTCTACGAACTCCATTGCCTCACCTTGCTGGGCTGTCCTTCCAACAAATGTCAGCATTCCAATCGTGAGAGCTGTCCCACCAGACACGTCAGAGAAGAAAAGGCAGCCGAGGTGCAGGTATCTCTAGAGGAGATCCCTGCTTGTTCCAAGCTGCAGGGTGAGGCCTGAAGTGGAGCTCTGCTTTTGGGAGTCACCAGGGACCAGGGTGCCTCCTCGCTGTTGTCTATGGTTGCAGTAGTATTGTTAAACCACCCATCTACCTCTGTCCAATACCACAAGGCCTTTTAACTGCTTTTTGCAGCTCAGCTACCTGTTGTAAGAGATGATCCACCTTGTGCAGCTACTTGCCTTATCATTAGGAGGAGGTTCGAGGCAGTGGGTGGAATGGACTGCCTGAACCAAAATCTCCTCTTTTTACCAGTTCTGTCTGTGTGTATGCAGACATGTCTGGGCATTTCCCTGGATGTCTCTCCACAAGTGAGAGATGGGATGTCACTCCTTCAAGTGTCTCTCCACAACTACCCTATGGCCATCCCATAGCCTCTTCTTTGTCACTCAATCAAACCCCATCTCCCCCCATATTATCTCCATGGTTCCCAACGGTCACCTCATGGTAACTCAGTGGTCACCTTGTGATCCCTTGCACTTCGGAGCCCCAGCTGCTCCTGCTTACCTGCGAGAGCACTGAGACTATGGTGTGAGCCTTGGGCCTGACCATGGCCATGGCCGGCATCGTCACAGGCACCGTCCTCATTGCCAAGGTCATGCAGATGAATGGTGCCCGTAGCCAGAGGAGCCCGCTGTGATGAGGAGGCAGCATCCCATGTGCCCCACGTCCCCATCCTGACCCACACATCCCCTTCTGTGGGACCTGTCCTTGGGGTGCTTGGTCAGAGGAAAGGTGCTTGGGGACAGCCCGACCCCAGTGCTGACCCGTGCCACTGTGGCATTTGTGGCCCTGCGCTTGGAGGTCTGGGAGGTCCATGAGGGCAACCAGAAGTGACCACAGGGTGATCAAAAGGGACCACGGGGAGAACGTGAAGTGATCACAGTGGGACCTCAGGATGGGGGAACGTGGGGTCAGAATGGGGGGACATAGAGGTGATTATGGAGGTATCTTGGGATAACCACAGTGCGACCATTGTGTGACCATGAAGTTACTATGAAGGAACTATGGGGAAAACGTGGGGTGACCCTGAAAGGACTATGAGCAGAATATTGGGTGACCATGAATTGACCATGCGGTGACATATGGATGACCATGGAGTGACCACAGATGAAGAAGGATGGGAAGAGCCTGGAGAGTGGTACAGGAAGCAACTGAGCGTATCCCTCAGACAACTGGCAGGGAGCAGAGAGCAGTGGGGCTGGGCGGTATCACATGTCTCCAGACAGAGCTCTGCCCCACAGGGCTCCCTCTGACACTTGCCCCCCATCAAATACAGGGGAGGGGAGAGAAACGCAATGCAATGAAATGCAGTGCAATGCAACACAGTGCGATGCAACGCAATGCAATGAGATGTTATGGTGTGAGTGGAGGTGAGTGGAGTGGAGACGGGTTGAATGAAAGGGAATGGAATGAAGTGAAATGAAGTGGAATCGAATGGATTGAAGTGGAATAGAAAGGAATGGAGGGGGAGGGAAGGGATGGGATGGGGGAGGAGTGATTCCTGAGGCGCTGCAATGGGCTGCCCAGAGAGGTGGTGGAGTCACCGACCCTGCTGGTGTTCAAAGAGCGTTTGGATGTTGTGTTAAGGGACGTGGTTTAGCAGGAACCATTGATGAAGGGCGAATGGTTGGGCTGGATGATCCTGGGGGTCTTTTCCAACCTTAGCGATTCTATGATTCTATGGTTCTATGATTCTATGATTCCATGATTCTATGGTTCTATGGTTCTATGATTCTATGATTCCATGATTCTATGGTTCTATGGTTCTATGATTCTATGATTCTATGATTCCATGATTCTATGGTTCTATGGTTCTATGATTCTATGATTCCATGATTCTATGATTCTATGGTTCTATGGTTCTATGGTTCTATGATTCTATGATTCCATGATTCTATGATTCTATGGTTCTATGGTTCTATGATTCTATGATTCTATGATTCCATGATTCTATGATTCTATGATTCTATGATTCCATGATTCCATGATTCTATGGTTCTATGGTTCTATGATTCCATGATTCTATGATTCCATGATTCTATGATCCTATGATCCTATGATTCTATGATTCTATGATCAGCTGAGCCCAGTCTGCAGTGTTTTCCCCATTCAGCTCCACTCCTGCACCTGCCTCAGAGCCAGAGAGTGGGGTAATAAAGGGGTGACCACGGCGTGAGTATGGCGAAGCCATGGGGTAACCCCTG
Organism: Gallus gallus; assembly: GCF_016699485.2. Lineage (NCBI taxonomy): Eukaryota > Metazoa > Chordata > Aves > Galliformes > Phasianidae > Gallus > Gallus gallus. The sequence continues at coordinate 1,819,871 of NC_052547.1, forward strand.
GATGACCATGGCAATGTCATGGAGGGACCACGGGGCCATCCGTGGGGCTCAGGCATTGCGTGGAGCCCTGTGAGCGACACGGCTGTTCCCAGGCAGAGCAGCAGCACCGAGCATTCCTCGGAGAAGACAGACAGACAGATGCCACGCAGCATAGCACTGTGATGGCAGGGCTGATTGAGGTACCCGCAATGGAGATCTGCAGATACTGCGTGTATCTGCCTGGAGATGGGTGATGCCGCCCAGCCCAGGCACTCACTGCTCCAGAGCAGCGGCGCGGGCGGCCCGCACCCTTCGTCCTCCTCTGGCAGCAGCCATGGGGAGCGGCCATGTCCTGGTGGCTGGGGCCGTGCTGGTGGCACTGGTGGCACTGGGAGCACGACTGACCACTGGCACACGGCCCTCAGGTGAGCTCGGAGTCATGGTGTGGGGATGGCACTGGGAGGGCAGGGGATGGAAGGGCGAAAGGAAGGAAGGAAGAGCAAGGAAGGAAGGGGGGGAAGGAAGCAGAGAGGGAGGATGGAAGGAGTTAAGGAAGAAAGGAAGGGAGAAAAGAGGGAGGGAAGGCAGGAAAGGAGGAGGGAAGGAACAAAACATAACTAAAAATGAGATATTGGCAGTGGGCCTGGTGCACTGTAGAAAATTTGAGGTGAAAAGGGCAATAAATGGTGCAGAGGAGCCATCGTGGGGTGAGTACCAATGTGTTAATATATGTATAACCAAAATAAGACTGCATAACCAGACGCCCATAGGCACCAATGCAGCTCTTTAGCCACGCCCCCTAATCGCCTTATTGGTTAAACCACGCCCCCGCCCTTGGCCACGCCCCCAAACATTCCTGACCACGCCCCTATCGCTTGAGCCACGCCCCACCATTCGCCTGCCCTAATCCAGCCACGCCCGTTTCCTCTAACCACGCCCCTTTCGTGCCGTGGCCCCGCCCCCTTTTCGTCCTGGCCCCGCCCCCCTTCGCTCTTTGCCCGCCCCGCGCCCGGTGCCGCTCCCGCACCCACGGAACGGACCCGCACCGCGGTCCCTCGGATCCGGACCCAGTTCCGGCCCCCGGACTCACGGGCCCGCTGCCACACCCGGACCCGCACCGCGGGCCCATGGACCCGGACCCGCGTCCCGGAGCCCCGCAGTCGGAACCGGAACCGCGCTCCGGACTCGCGGAACCAGACCCGAACCCCGGCCCGAAGCCGCGGCTCGGAGCTGCGGGCGCGGGCCCCGGATCCGTGGAAGCGGACTCCGAGCCGAATCGCGGTCCCGAGGACCCGGACCCGGACCCGGATCAGCGGCCCGGCCCCGCGGAAGCGGTTCCGGCCCCGGCGCCCGCCCCGTGCCGTTGGTTCCTGGAGGGCCGCTGCCGTTTCGGGCCGCGCTGCCGCCATCCGCACCCGGGGCAGAGTCCGAGCGCCGTCCCGGAACCGAAACCGGAACCGAACCGGGAGGAACCGGGAGCGGCGGGGAAGAAGCCGCCGCTGCGCCGCGCCGCCGCCGTCGTCAGCCGCCTCCGCTGGGACCCACGAGTGGACCCCGAGGCCGCCACCGTGGAGTACCGCGACCGCTTCGTGGGCGTCGTGGAGCGGCCGCTGCCGGAGTTCTTCACGGGGCCGCTGTGCGACGCGGGGCCCGCGGACCTGGCGGTGCCCGAACACCGCATCGTGCGCATCCGTTACCGTGGGTGCTGCGTGTGGGACCGGGAGAACCGCATCGATCGCGTGTTCGGGTCGGGGGGGGGGATGGGGACCATGCGGGAGGTGCTGGAGGAGCTGGGGGAGGGCTGTGGGGAGTGAGTGGAGGGGGTGGGACGAACCCGCAGAGCGCCGTCGGGGGCCCTTCTGTACCCTGAAGGTGACGGTGAGGTCCCCTCCGCACTGGGGATGTGGGCATGCGGACACCTGGAGCCCTTGGCTGCTGTGACGTGGGCACGAGGGTCCCTTGTGTACCTCGCAGAAGGTGACACGGAGGTCCCTGTGCCCGTGGGGACGTGGATCCCAAGTGAGGTGGCACTGTGGATGTGGCTACAAGGACATGGGGGGCGCTTCTGTACCCCAAAAATGGCACCAAAATCCCCTTGGCACTGGGACGAGGACTACGTGGGGGTGTGGACATTGGGTCATCTTGGCCGTGGGGTCATGGAGATGGGGGATGTGGACATGAGGGGCCCTTCTGTACCCTAAACCTGCCACCTCCATTTAGCACTGGGACAACACTATGGGAATGTGAAGGCCTCACCCCATTCTGTAGACCCGTGGTGACAGTGAGATCCGTGGTGACAGTGAGATCCAGAGAAGTGACAATGATGTCCCTTTGGCATCAGGGATGTGGACATAGGGGGCCCTTCTAATGCACCGAAAGTGACACTGGGGACCCCTCAGCACTGAGGATAGGGGCACCTGGACAAGGCCTCCGGGGTCCTTTTGTCAGAGGGATGAGGATGCATGGGGCATCCTTTCTGTACCCCGAAGAGAGTGACAGTGAGGTCTCCTTGCCTCCGGGGAACAACAATATGGGGACATAACACCTGGACCCATTCTGTCCCCCAGTGGTGACACAGAGGTCCCCTTGGCACTGGGGCCGTGGACACATAGGTCCCCTGGCTGTAGGGATGTGGGGGTCCCTTCTGTACCCCAAAGGTGATGCCGAAGCCCCCTGAGCACTGGGACAACACTATAGAAACATGGACACAGGGTCCCCTCTGTCCTTGGGGGTACATTCAGTACCCAAGAAATGGCCCCCCAAACCCTTTGGTGCTGGGGACGAAGACATGAATACATGGACACTGGGTCCTCTTGGCCATGGGGTTATGGACATGGGGGTCCCTTCTGTATCCCAACATCCAGCACTGAAGAGGACCCCTCACCAAAGCAATAGTGAATAGGTGATCCCAGCGTCGCATGGGATTTTGTTTCCTCATTGTTCTGTCCCAAATAAAGGGAGAATCGGTTAAAAAGCGTCTGTGTGGGTGGGGGCAGTGTGGGGAGCGGGGCCTCCTTCCAGGAGGGAAAGGTAAAGCAATGGGAGAAGTGCTGAATATGGCAAAGTCGGTGTATGGTGGGAGAAGTGGGGTGCAATTAAGGGCAGGAAATGTGGACGGAATAGAAGAAAAGCAGAGAAGAGGATCTAATAGAGAAGATGTGATGGCACAAAGATGACTTTCCTAAATAGGATCAGTTCCTGCAGATTTATTGGGGTGAGACTTCTTGTCCTCCCCATGTGCACGGTGAGCAGAACTGCAGAAGGTGCAGTGCCCGGAACCTGGCTGCACCCAATCCAACAGCTCAGGGGTAACTCAAAGAGAAGAGCACATCGGAGCAAAGCTTACAGACATCCCCTTGGCAAATGCCAGCTCTTTGTGTAGATGGAGATCTCAGCAGGAGAAATAAAGGGGAAAAAAACGCACTCCGATCCAAACTTGTTCTTGTTGTTTGACAGCCGTGGGCACTGACAAAGCAGGAGACTGCTCCTCATTGACCAACCTCATATGAACAGGAAAGGAGAAAGCGAGGAACGAAGAGATGTTAGGCACAGGTGGATAAGGTGGGTGGATGGAGAACCTCTCCCATAGCACTGACCCACGGCGGTCCCTGCAGAGGCTGAGCTCTGAGCTCCCAAACTCGGCGGTTCGGAGCTGGCTGTGCACTCTGCGCGCTGCCATACAGATCCAGAACCATTGGCTGTGAGAAGGCAGAGTTCAGGATCCTTAGGAGCTCCCAAACCCGTATTTGGGGAGAGCAGACTGCAGCCTCCTCGTGGATCTACCTGGACCTGTGTGTTAATGGCCAGGAGGAAGGAGGGGCCCAAAGGAGCAGGTTGGTGCTCGAGGAGCTGCTCAGAGCTCAAAAACCCAACGGAATTGGTCAAAAATGGCCACGATTGGGGACAAGGAGCTCCTGGCCAAGCCCCAGCACAGAAAGGAAGCGCACCGAGGCCCCGCGGGGACAGGGAAGATGGGGAGCACATGGAGACTGTGTCAGACGTGCAGAGATAACGTCAGCAGAGCCAGAGCTCAGCTGGAATTGAACCTGGGCGGGGGTAGCAAAGACTTCTGTTTGTACATAGGGGGCAAAAGAAGGGCTGAGGGAAACATGGATGTCTTGCTGACATGGGACACGAAAGAGGCTGAGGTACCAAACGCCTTCATCAGCTCGGTGGTAAGCAGCAAGGCTGCCCTTCGGGAATCATAGGATCATAGAATCCCAGAGCCTGGGAGAGCTGGAGGAGAAGGGAAGGGTGCAGCAAAGGATGTGCTCCCATGGCTGAACAGCACTGGGTCACGCAGAGGGCCCTGAGGAGATGCAGCCGTGGATGCTGGGAGCTGGCACCCTCACAGCGAGGCCTTCATCATCCCTGAGCGGTGTTACTGGGAGACGGTCCTGGAAGCTGCAAACGTCACCCCGAGCTCCACGAAGGGCCCAGGGAGCAAAGGGCTTCACCGTGGGGCCTGCCAAGGCACTGGAGCAGCTCATCCCAGGCACCATTCTCAGGCACATGAAGGGGGAGGAAACCATCAGCACAGATTCAGCGAGGACAGGCGATGTCTGACTTGGGGAACCCTTCTGACAATGCACGCGGCAGCCTGATGGGTGAGAGCAGAGCAGTGGATACCCACCACGGGGCCCCATCCAGGCCCTGAGCTGCTGAACGGGACGCGATTCCCCCCACCCCAAATCAGACACCATGCAGGCTGAGCTGCAAACCAGCAATCCACAGTGCTGGGGTTTATTTGACTTGAAGGGCATCACACGAAGAGCGCAAAGAAATTTGGCAGAAAACAACTCCCCTTCTGCTCCAACTTGTTCTTGGCTGTCAGGTGGGTTGTGGGGGGCTGAGCTTCGGTTGAAGGATGCCCAGTTTGCTGCTGTAACTCCGGTCAGATTTGATATATGAACGATCACAATGATGTACCCAGTTAGCAAGAAGCTATGGTGCTGTGCCTCGTGTTACATTCAGATAGGGCTTGGAAAGAAAGAGAGGAGGAGAAAGAGAGAGGAGAGAGATGAAGATGCACTCACTGCCCTTGTACCCAGCGACGTCACGGCTGTTCCTCCAGTTGTGGGGCGCCTCCTATGTTCCTATGCACCTTTGCTTTCCTGTGTTCCTCAGCTGCCACATGTGGTGGAGCTGAGTCCTTGTTCTGAACGTCCCAGCAATCAGCCTGGGGTCTCAGGTCGGCGTCTGAGGACTGAAGGAAATGGCTGCCTCACCTTCACAAATCCACCTGCTTCACCCACTCCGCATCCCATTACTGTTCGGGTCTCTTTTGCACTTCTACGGACTGTTTGGAACACTCTTTTCTGCTCGGCCTCTTCCAGAGCCTCTGCCCGTCCCCTGAGCCCGGAACCCGGCGCTCTCCTCCCTGTGTGTCTGCAATGGTATCTTCTCCAAAACGATGCACAGCGCTCTGCCCAGAGGTCCACCTCTGCTCACGAGGTGGACATTTCAATGGGTCATCCCCAGGAAATAACGCACAGAGTGGAGCAGAGGAGCACACACTGCGTCAGCCCGAGGAGATGCAGGAGTCGAGCAAACGGAGATACACACACCCACAGACTCCAAACACGTGCATGCAAGGCTGGCTACTGCAGCACAGCACTCAGATGGAAGGTTCAATTCCTGTGGGGGTGAGAAGAGATGGTGTCACGTGGGGCCACATCCCCATCCTGACTCACCACCCTGAGGGTTCAGGAGGGAGGGCTGGGCCCAATATTGCCCCGGACGCGGGTCCAATGGGGGAGTGCAGGGAAGTGGGATCGCTCCAACCGCAGGGACCCCTCCTGAGCCCCAGTTCCACACTGTACTTGTGGCCGAGCTGCTGGATTCTCCGTCGTGGCCTGCAAGGGAGGGAGAGCAGTGAGCCCTGGCTCTGTGCTCGCTGTGGGGCATGGAACATCATGCCACCACTAGCACTATTACCCCAAAGCAACGAGGGGCCCCAGAGTGCCCTGACCCCAAGCACTGGCAGGGGACAGTTCTGCCCTTGGCACTCACCTGGCGCTGCTTCATAACACTTCTTCTCCTTCCCTGCAGACAGAAAGAAGTGTCAGCATTGGGCTCATGTCTGACCATGGGCATTCCCAAGGGGGTTCAGGCCCCACCTGCAGTTCCTGCTATCTCCCCCCAGCTCTCTGCTTTTACCTGACTTGCTCTTCCACACCACCAAACCAACAACAGCAGCGATGACAGCCACGATGGCGACGACCGCCCCGGCCACAATGGGGATTAGGTTGGGCTGCGGCTCTGGGGGAGAGCACCGTTGTCAGGAAAGGAAGGGGCGGCCTCCGAATCCCAACCCCATGTGCCCCACGCTGCCAGCTTACCCCATGGGAAGAGGCCAGGCTGGGGCAGGCTGGCGTGCTCCACGCGGCACCGGTACTTGTCCCCATCCTCCGGCAGCACATCAATGGCAGCCGAGGCGTGGTAGGTGCCATCGCTGTTGGGCACGACGCCCCCCCAGTGGGTCTCCTGGTCCCGGACCATGCCGTCCTTCATCCAGCTGATGCTGATGGGCCACGGGTAGAAGCCGTGAGCGTGGCAGGACAAGGTCAGGATCCCGTCGGCCTCCTTCCCCCACACTCGCACCTCGGGCTGCACTGCAGGTGGGTGATGTTGTGGGCCGGGCTGAGCACCCCACACTGAGCCCCTGCCCCACACCCAGCCCAGCCCCAAGTCCCCCTCCCATCCTCACCTCTCCTTTTCAGTGCCGCCTTCCCATGCTCCAGGTATCTCCTCAATTTCTGAACACAGACAGTCCCCAGCTCATGCTTCCATCTCTCAGCATACGTCCCTTCCTCCTCCCATCTCCTCTTGGTGATTTCTGCCACCGGGTCTGCCGCGGTGAACGTCATCGTGTCCATATCAAAGGCAATGTGGTCCCGCCCATCAAATGCATACTGATCATACCCTCGGATGCTGCCGTCCTCCAGGATGTCACAGCCAAACATCATCTGCAGTGTGTGAGACCCTGAGGCACAGCCAGGGTGAGAGGTGAGGGGCTCCTTGGGCTGTGGGGCACCGTGAGTGCCATGGGGCTGGGGTGGGGTGGGTGGGCGCAGGAGCAGGGCAGCCCAGGGACAGTGCCACCACACATGGACGGCCCAGCCCAGCTGGGCGTGGGGCACAGCCAGACCTCAGTGGGGCTGGCGGACACCCTCGGCACACAGAGCTCCTGTCCCAGACGCATCGCGCTGCAGCTTCCCCCACACTCACCTCCACTTTTGTTGTACTGTTCCGGCAGCCTGCCCAGGAACCCGCAGAAATCCAGCTCGCCGTCCCGGGCCTTCTGGGTCTCCGTGTCCCAGTGCTCCTGGTCCTCCTGCGGCAGCTTCTCCACGATGGGCTGTGCACTCCTGCTCTTACTGTCGTACTTACCAAACAGGTCGCCGTCCACATACCCGACGATCACGAACTGCGGCATCCCGGGAACGGGATCCGTCATCCCGGTCAGGAAGTAGCGCAGGGAGTGCGACCCTGCGGGGACAGACGGCGTCGGAGCGGTGAGCCGCGGGTGGGGGTCCCGCGGACGCAGCCCCGGCGTCGGGGAGCGAGGAGCCGCGGGTCCCGGTGCCGGGGGCAGCCCGGTCCTGCAGTACTCACAGCACGCCGCCATGCCCAGGGCTCCAAGCAGCAGCCCCAGCACCACCTGGCTCGGACCCATCGCACCGTTACGCTCCGCGGATACCCCAGGAACCGCTTCGCGTCCTTATTGGTGCCTCCCCCTCTACCCGCCAATGGAGTCCGTGAGCGCGGGCGACGTCACCGGGCGCCAGGCAGATCTCGCTCGCGAGGGTTGTCAAAAGTGACAGCGAAAGCTCGGAGGACGGGAGGGGACGAGGGTTCCGTGGGGCGACCCCGGAAAGAAGGGAAGGAGCCGTCCGCCAGAGCGCGGTCGAGGGCCACGATGGGAGCACCACCGGTGTGGGGGGCACGGAACGCTCCTCCCAGCAAGGATAGGTTGGGTGCAGAGAGGCACCGAGACCCCAAGGGTGGGAGGGATCACCATTGATCCCCACCCAACAGGGAATGATCCCGAGGGCAGCGGCTACGAGCAGCACCTCAGCTCTGTGGGTTGTTCTGCCCAGACAGGAGGAGACCGAGGGGAGGCTCCGTGGTACCTCACAGCCCCCTCATGGTGGCCCGCAGGCTTCTCTTGGTAGCCAAGAAGGTACTACAGCGACACGGAGGACCCTCTGGGCAGCCATCCGTTCCCTCCCACACAGTGAGAACACCCCGCCCTGTGTGCAGGCCTTGGCTTCTCTCATGCTTGTTATCTCTGCTTTTCTTCTGCTGAGGCTCTCTTATCGTAACACAGCAGCCTTACAGCATCCTTCCCAGCCCATAATAATACCCACACTATTCGCAACCTTTAAAAAGTGCAAGTGAGAATTAATCCCAGCATTCAGCAACTCCATTTCCAAAGCATGCCACTCACATCTGTGGTATTTCTACCTTTTCACACCAGCTGTTTCTAAGGACAAGTTGCAGAATACAGACATGGTGCTCCGCTTCTTCAGGCCAGGTCCCCCTTTTCCATATCCAATGCAGAAACACAGCCTTGGAAAGCCATCTGCACCCAATCAGTAGGCATTTCCGAGTGTCGTATGCTGCCAGGTTCCCATTGCCTGGCTCCTGTGGCCAGAGAGTATTTGCATTTATAATCCAGCCTCCTAAGAAATGAGCTGTGTTGCTCTGTGAGAATCCTCGGGGCTTTGGAAGCAGTGCCCACTTCCCAAGCGTGTCTGCAATCACAGCGGAAGGCTCAGAAGTAATTAAACGATAACGACAATCAGTGGTTGGAGAGAGTGACGAAAGCCAAACGGATGGTTTGTTGAGGAAAGGGGCGCGGGCAGAACCTACATATGCTGCATTCTCTCGACTGGGGGGCCCTTCTTTTATCCTCTTCTTCTGCCAATGCGGAATTGCGGGGCACTTTGGTACTGTGGGAATGGGATGCTGTTTCTGCAGTACAACCAACAGCATAAATATTTTACTCATAGTTCTTTCCAGAGGGGTCTTTTCCCTTCACCAGGGCTCTCTGACAGTCTGTGCACGCTCAGCAAAAAGGTGCAGTAATTGATGGTCACCGAGATGAGGTGGATGGGGTCATTTATTGGTACAGAGACTGCAGCTCTGCTCTGTGCAGCCGTCTGGAATAGCTCTGAGCCTGGAGGTACAGACAGGTTGCACATCCCACTCCCAAACACTGTGACAGGGATATCAATGGGCTCGTTATGTTGGAAGACTGCTAATTGCTGGTGCTGGACAGACAAGCCCTGAGTGATAGGGAATTGATGGAGGAGAAGCAAAACAATGAGCAGTATCCATGTTCAGATAGCAACGACTTGTGCACAGCAGGTATGGATGCGTTCAGCTTAGCGACAGGAAGATTTGTGAACCTGAAGCACTCAGCCAATGAGGAACCATGGGAGGAAGAAATCAACATTGGGTAACAGGGCATAAAAGATGTAACACTGCTTTCTGTGTGTGCTGCTGCATGCGGGACAGCCGACATTGCAGTGGGACTAAAACCTGCTTTGATCAGAGATACCATCCTGATACATTGCTTGGGTATCACCAACGGGTGCAGGTTCTCATTTTCAGCTGATGGCTCATAGCCAAGCTTGGCTGTGTGGGTATGGCTGTGTACTGCAAAGGCCCCCCACAGTGAGTGCACCAACCGCCATTGTGGGCAGAACCATGGCTGAATAGGAGGAGAGAACTTAGAAAACCACAGCTGCTCCCCCTCTTCCTGCAGCGCTGTGGAATATTTTTGCCTCCCCAGACAGGTCGTGGCACAGCTGCCCCATGGCATCGCTGCTTGTATGGGAACTGCTGAGTCCTGGCCTGACCCACTGACAGATCACCTGGAGAAAGGACCCGGTCAGCCATGTGTGAGAGGTAGGTTGTGTTTTTGCAGTGGAAATTTCCAGTATTTCTGTAGGTAGTGTAGGTGAAGTTGCTTTTCACAGAGAATGCTGCTGAACAGAGTAAAGTTGAGACTGGGGCATTCCCTCCTGGGTAGAATTGGCATAGGCACCAGGTAAGGAAACTCTATAGGGTAGGGGAGAGCCTAGCACAAGACAGAACAAGTGTGTCGATTGTTGAAAATATTGCCTCCTATCTCCTTAAAAGGTAAAGAATATACCCAAAGACAATGGGTTGCTAACAGACGTTGTATGGAAACATAATGGAGCAACAGCTTCGGACCATTGTGAGCCTGAGATGCTCAACCAATGAGTGCCAGGAGAGGCTTTGCCTGTGTTGGACCCAGGGGAGAAAACGGAGTGGATTGCACTGATCAGGAGCGCAATTTCTGCCTTGGCAGTAGGGGGCGTGCGCCCGTTGTTGCAATCATGGACAAACTGCTCTTCACAGAGATCTCGGCCTGATTCGAAATTGTAGACCTGGAGCGTGTTTCTCACAAAGCTGCAAACATCAGCCCGAGCTCCAAGGTGGGCGAGGAGAGCCCAGGGAGCAAAGGGCTTCACCGTGGTGCTGGGCATAAAAGACCTAACGCTGCTTTCTGTGTGTGCTGCTGCTTGTAGAACAGCTGACATTGAAACGGTGAATAAAGCCCGCTTTGATCAGAGATAGTGTCTGGATCAATTCCTTGGGTATAACCAACAGGTGCGGGTTCTCCTTTCCCCCCATGATGGCTCAGAGCCAAGCACAGCTGTGTGGGTTGGGCTCTGTACTGCGAAGGACCTCCCACCAACTGTGTGAACCAAACAAAGGGAACTTTGAAAGATGTAGCATAACCACAGGACCGTTATGTCAGCGTGGTTTGGCTTCCCCACACAGATCCTCTGCCTGCACACACTGCTCAGCTGAATGGTACCAACACCGCCTTTGGCTTCTCACGTCTTCACATGTCAAACTGCACTGAACTCCTTCCTGCTTCTCTTGCTCCTCCATCTTTCCTTCCTTCCACTTTCCTCTCCCCGTTCTCTCTCCTTTTTCTCCCACCTTTCTAATCCTCCCGAGCCCCTCCTTCAGTCCTTCCTTCTATCCCCCCCATCCTAACTGTCCACCCCACAGCAATCTGTGCAAATACCTGTACTGAAGCACAAGGTTTCCACGCCTGCAGAGGGAGAACGACTGAACCATTCCTCAGAGCACAAAGCAGCACCAGAACCCCCAGCACACCAGAGGAGAAGGATCCCAACAGGGTAAGGCTGGGGATGGAGAGCAAAAGAGTGGAATGGGTGGAAAAAAGGGAAACATAAAGAGGAAAACCACTTCTACCAACATCTGCCCTCCAGTTCTGACCCCAGCTCCCAGAAGAGGATGTGCAGATATTGCTGCTGGAGTCCAATACTTCCACACCCGCTATGGGAGAAGGAGACCAACAAGAAACATTTTCAGAGCCCAAAGCAGCACTGCAGCCCCTTGGGCAGAGTGGAGGACAGCAATGGGGTAATGGTGGGGACTGAGCAGGAAGGAGAGCATGGGGGGGAACAGGAGTAGAAGGATGTGCCCCCACCCGCTCGCTGCTTCCCAGGTTCCTGGTGCCATGTGACAGGAAGGAGGAGATCCCGTGTGCAGCTCATTGCTTCATGTGCAGCACTGGGAACCCTCAGCCTCGTGCTGGTGGTGATATCGACCGGTGAGTGCCAAGAAGTGTCCCCATGGTGAGAGGATGTTTCAGGTTTGGGTACAGAGCAGGGAATTGGGGTTTCCAGCACATGGATGCGCTCCCCAAGCACAGCCCTGCTCCCACGTGCTGTGGGGCAGCCATTCAGTGCCCTACACCACGCTCTGCTCAACCTTCCTAACCTCTGCAACCGCACCCGGGGCTGCAGCACAACACAGTGCAGTCCATCCCCCACCTCTGTTGGAGGGAGGTGAGAGAAATTCACATTTCCTGTCCTTTGCCTCACATTTGTCTAATTTCTCATTTCAGCATGTCGGCAGGTCCCTGTGCCACCTTTCCCAGACTTTGCCCACGTGTGCCCCAACGCCTGGGTCGGATTCCAGGGGAAATGCTATTATTTTTCGAAGGAGGAGAATGATTGGAACAGCAGCAGGGAGCACTGCAATGCCCACGGAGCTTCCCTGGCCACCATAGGCAGTGCGGAGGAGATGGTGAGATGGGGACACGAGCCCAAAGCTCTGGGGAAGGCACCAGGCTGGGGAGGGACAGCGGCACATTACTGCCCCTAACCCCTCCCGCATCCATCTGGGGGACATCCTGAGATGTGCACCTCCGGGGGCAGCTCTTGTGCCATGGGAGCACAAACAAGCTTCTTCCATGCAGCAGAAGGCAGCACCTTGCAGCCTGCTGGAGCCTGAGATGTGAGTGGGACAGATGTTAAAACCTCCTGACATTCAACACTCTCTTCCTTTAAAGGATTTCATGATGCGCTTCCAGGGCCCGGCAATCTGTTGGATCGGGCTGCACAGGGAAGAAGAGGACACCCAGTGGACGTGGAGCGATGGCACAGCCTTCACCAACTGGTCAGTCTGTCCGTCCAGCTGTCCAGGCCACGTTTTTCCACGGGCTCTCTTTGGGATGGGGACCTTCTCCTGGTGCCACAGCCGTGGTTTACCGTGGTCCGCCAGGCTCAGGCTTGGTGCTCCACCATGAGCCCTTTCTGCCCTTCCTTCCCCAGAAGAGGCAGCCCCAGCTTTTCTCGGCGCATCGGGGTGCCTTTGCCATTCTCCTCCCTCTTGGGCACAGGTTTGAGCTGCGAGGTGGAGGCCGATGTGCGTACCTGAACGGGGACAGGATCAGCTCATCCCTGTGCCACCTACACAAGCACTGGGTCTGCAGCAGAGCTGACCACTACGTCCTCTGGAAGCAAAAGGTGCACCCACAATGAGAGATCTCATCACCACCAACCTTGTGCCAGTGCTGCTGTTGTATTACAGTGTATTATCTTGCAGCCCGATGTCCTTTCTAGTCAATTACTTTGTTTCTGCTCAGATCGTTGCTGCCGTGTTGTTTTTGGGCCCATCTCGCTATCCTTTTCCCTGTTCCCCTTTTCTGGGGTGGCGATCCGCGGGTCCCTCTGCCCCGCTACTCACGGAACCGGGCCGAACCAGCCCATAAACCACTGACATTGTGGATGAGGTGCTACGAGATGAGGCTGAGGAGCTCAGCGGTGGTGATGGTGATTGGAGGACAGTTGGATGGGATGATCCTGTAGGTCCTTTCCAGCCCTGTGCCTCTATGATTCTGTCATCATTCTGAGCCACTCTCTGTCCGGGCCGTATTGTTTCAGGCACGCTCTGACCTCACTGCACAGAGGTGCTCTCTGAACTGCACGCTGCATCTCTAGTGCTATTGGCTTCTTAAAGCCATTCTCCTCTGCAATTCCCTGCAGTTTACAAAGAACCATAGAATGGTTTGGGTTGGAAGGGACCTTTCAGACCATTCACTTCCATCCCCGGCTGGAGGCAGGGACACCTCCCACCACAGCAGGCTGCTCACAGGGCGGGGGCATCCACAACCTGCTCCACTGTCTAAATCCACCCTCTTCCACTCTAAAGCCATTTCCCCTCCTCCTGTCGCTCCACGCCCTTACAAAACAGCCCCATCCCAGCTTTCCTGGAGGCCCCCTTCAGGTACAGCCCATGACTTCGGGTACGCTTAGCTGGGCAGCAACGGAAGCTGCTGGCAGCTCACCCAGTGCCTCCGTGCAGAAGAGGCCTCTGCACAGCCACAACCTTCCCGGGATCTGCACTGGCCAATACCTTCAGGGAGTCACACGCCTTCGGGACTCCTTCGATTTCTTTCTCTGCCCATCCTGCCAAGCCGCTGCCCATCGTAAAGACGCGGAGTTTGCAGTAAGCAAAGCGTGCTCTATTGCAGCTGCTGCCATCGCTTCCCGCAGCGTTGTGGGACGGGACGGGACGGGACGGGACGGGAGCGCTGCCCCAGGCACGGAAGCACCGCCATTCTTTCTCCATCAGCCCCCTCCCCTTCCACGCCCGTCCACACTGCGCTTCCGCTCCAGGCCGGATGTGATGTCATCACCGGGCGCCGCGGCGGGCCGTGAAGGCGTCCCACAGCGGAGCGCCGGGCTCGTTCCCCGCCGTGTCCCTGCGCTTCCTGCGCTGCTTCACGGCCTGCGGACGCACCGGGCCGCGTTTCCCGCGGTTGCTGCCCGCTGTCCCCGTGGGCGAAGCGCCGCCCGGCCGACGGCTGAGATCCTCTCCCGTGTCTCGCGGTTCCCGCGGGACGGTCGCCGTTTGCCGTCGGCCGCCTCGGCCTCTTCGTGCCCCAATGGGAGCTGCCGAGTCCCGGCTTGACCCAGCGATGGAGCACCTGGGAAAGGAGCGGGCAGCCCTGGCGGCACAGCTGGAGGCGGTGCAGCGGTGTGAGCGGGAGGGGCGGAGCCTGCCCGCACTGCTCTGAGACCTCATGGAAGGGCTGAGAGCGGCTGGGAAGGCTCTGTGCGTGGAGATCCCTCCCTGGGGGGGTATCTCCCCGTGAGCCGAGATGTTCGCAGACCGCTGAGCGTTCCTTTCCTGTTTGTCCCTTTGCCATTCCTCTCCTGTATCGCCTTTCCACCGTGCTGTTCTTTCCCACTGTGACAGCCGCCCCATAGCAGCACCGCCCCATAGCAGCACCGCCCCACAGCCTCACCGCCCCAAAGCCTCACCGCCCCAAAGCCTCACCGCCCCATAGCAGCACCGCCCCATAGCAGCACCGCCTCAAAGCCTCACTGCCCCATAGCAACACTGCCCCATAGCAGCACCGCCCCAAAGCCTCACTGCCCCATAGCAGCACCGCCCCATAGCAGCACCGCCCCAAAGCCTCACTGCCCCATAGCAGCACCGCCCCAAAGCCTCACTGCCCCGTAGGTGCACTGCCCCGTAGCTGCACCACTCCATTGTGTCTCTACCCCATAACGTTGCCCAATATTGTCACTGCCCCATAGCATCGCTGCCTGCATGGGAACTGCTGAGTCCCAGCCTGACCCTCTGATGGATCACCTGGGAAAGGACCGCTCAGCACTGGCAGCAGAGCTGAAGGCGATGCAGCTGTGCAGCAGGAAGGGTTTGAGCCTGGCTGCACTCCTCTTAGACCCCATAGAAGAGCTGACAGCCACTGGGTGAGGATTTCTGGTTGGGGATCCCTCCTTGGCGGAGTTTTCCCCTGCGATCGTGGAGTGTTCTGAAAGGGGTGAGCAATCTGCTTCCCTTCCTCTATTGCACCTCCTGTCTGTGTGATGAAATTGACAACAAACAAAACGCTTCAGTTTCTCTCTTGGGATACGGTATAGTCGCTTCTTATTCTTTCTTTGTTTCATACATGGGAAAGCAGGGGTCAAACTCCCCCTGTTTTCCCAAATTTTCCTGTGGTACAGAACTTCAGGATGTGTTTTTAGGGTCTTGATTGAAAAACAGCACAGAAGAGAAGGGGTTGGACTGGATGATCTTGTAGGTCTTCTCCAACCCTGGTCATTCTATGAT
Organism: Gallus gallus; assembly: GCF_016699485.2. Classification (NCBI taxonomy): domain Eukaryota; kingdom Metazoa; phylum Chordata; class Aves; order Galliformes; family Phasianidae; genus Gallus; species Gallus gallus. The sequence goes on from NC_052547.1 coordinate 1,835,291, forward strand.
TCTATCAAGTGATCAGCAGGACATTGGAGAGGTGATTTTGTCTTCATTTTCCTGGCTGTAAAATGCTGTTATTTGGCCCTCTCCCAGCACACACACAACGTGCAGTTGAGGTCTCCCGTGCCTGGAAAGAGTTACAGAATCATAGAATGGCTGAAGCTGAAGCTGAAGGGGTCCTTCAGGCCCATGTGGTTCCAGCCCCCTGCTGTGGGCTGCTTGTCCCCCGCCAGATCAGGCTGCTCAGGGTCTCATCCAGCCTGTCCTGGGATGCTCCCGGAGGGGGGTTATCCACGGCTTCTCCCGGCAGCCTGTGCTGGGACCTCACCTTTGAGTAAAACATTACCCTCTTACATCTAACCTAAATTTCTCCACTTTTTGTGTAAAAAAAAAGTCTCTGAGGGAAGGGCTGTGCGTGGCAGGGAGCTTCACCGAGCCACGGGGCTGAAGCCTTGAGAAGTTTTGGGTGAACGTGGTGTAGAGCAAACAAAGGCGGTGACACGGCCTTTATTTGAGAAATAGGTGCTGTAGGGAAAGATATCAGAGAGAAATGAACTCACCCCTCCCAGTAACAGTTTGGAGAAAGGGGTGAGCTGAGGAACGCAGCGTTCATCCTTGTGCTGCAGGAGGAAAGGGTGGGGGGAAAGGGAGCCTGCGCAGACTCAGACAGCACTGTGCTCCCAGAGGCATCACTGAGACAGAAAGGGTGGCTCCAGCCCCCGTCCGCTCCAGGCAGTCACGTGCTCATAGAATCATAGAATCCTAGAATCGCTAAGGTTGGAAAAGACCCACAGGATCATCCTGTCCAACCATTTGCCCTACATCAATGGTTCTCGCTAAACCATGTCCCTCAACACAACGTCCAAACGCTCTTTGAACACCACCAGGCTCGGTGACTCCACCGCCTCTCTGGGCAGCCCATTCCAGTGCCTGACCACCCTTTCAGAGAAGTAGTATTTCCTAACGTCCAGCCTGAATCTTCCCGGCGCAGCTTGAAGCCATTCCCTGTCGTCCTATCACTGTCACACGAGAGAAGAGGCTGACCCCCAGCTCACTACAACCTCCCTTCTGGTAGTTATAGAGAGCAATAAGGTCTCCCCTGAGCCTCCTCTTCTCTAGACTGAACAATCCCAGCTCCTTCAGCCGCTCCTCATAAGGCCTGTGCTCCAGAGCCCTCACCAGCTTTGTTGCCCTCCCCTGGACATGCTCCAGGGCCTGGATGTCTTTCTTACAGTGAAGGACCCAAAACTGGACACAGTACTCGAGGTGCGGCCTCACCAGTGCTGAGTACGGGGGGATAATTACTTCCCTGTTCCTGCTGGCCACACTATTTCTGATACAAGCCAGGATGCCATTGGCCTTTTTGGCCCCCTGGGCACACTGCTGGCTCATGTTCAGTCTAGCGTCAATCAACACCCCCAGGTCCATTTCCTCTACACAGTCTTCCAGCCACTCTGCCCCAAGCCTGTCGCGTTGCCTGGGGTTATTATGGCCAAAGTGCAGGACCCGGCATTTGGTCTTGTTGAATCCCATCCCATTGGCTTCAGCCCAGCTATCCAACCTATCCAGATCCCTCTGTAAGGCCTCGCTACCCTCAGGCAGATCAACACTTCCAGCCAGCTTCGTGTCATCTGCAAACTTACTGAGGGTGCACTCAATGCCCTCATCCAGGTCATCAATAAAGATATTAAAGAGGACAGGCCCCAGCACCGACCCCTGGGGAACACCACTCGTGACCGGTCGCCAGCTGGATTTAACTCCATTCACCACCACTCTCTGGGCCCGGCCCTCCAGCCAGTTCCTTACCCAGCGAAGAATGTATCTGTCCAAGCCACGATCTGCCAGCTTCTGCAGGAGAATACTGTGCGAGACAGTGTCAAAGGCTTTGCTGAAGTCTAGGTAGACCACATCAACAGCCTTTCCCTCATCCAGCAGACGGGTCACTGGATCATAGAAGGAGATCAGGTTGGTCAAGCAGGACCTGCCCTTCGTGAACCCATGCTGGCTAGGCCTGATCCCCCGGTTGACCTGCATGTGCCGCGTGATCTCCCTCAAGACAATCTGCTCCATAATCTTCCCCGGCACTGAAGTCAGGCTAACAGGCCTGTAGTTCGCCGGATCCTCCCTGCAGCCCTTCTTGTAGATGGGAGTCACACTGGCAAGCCTCCAGACTTCTGGGACCTCACCCGTCAACAAGGAGCACTGATAGATGATGGAAAGCGGCTCGGCTATCACCTCTGCCAGTTCTCTCAGCACTCTCGGGTGAATCTCATCCGGTCCCATGGACCTGTGGCAGTCCAGTTGGAGTAGCAGGTCTCTAACTGTTACCTCCTGAATCGTGGGGGGTTTAGCAGAGCTGAGGTGCTGCTCGTAGCCGCTGCCCTCGGGATCATTCCCCGTCCGGTGGGGATCAGTGGTGATCCTTCCCACCCCTGGGGTCTCTGTGCCTCTCTGCACCCAACCTATCCTTGCTGGGAGGAGCGTTCCGTGCCCCCCACAACGGTGGTGCTCCCATCGCGGCCCTCGACCGCGCTCTGGCGGACGGCTCCTTCCCTTCTTCCGGGGGTCGCCCCACGGTCCCGCTCGTCCCCTCCCGTCCTCCGAGCTTTCGCTTTCACTTTTGACAACCCTCGCGAGCGAGATCTGCCTGGCGCCCGGTGACGTCGCCCGCGCTCACGGACTCCATTGGCGGGGAGAGGCGGAGGCACCAATAAGGACGCGGGGCGGAGCCCGGGGTATTCGCGGAGCGGAGCGATGCGATGGGTCCGAGCGAGGCGGTGGTGCTGGGGCTGCTGCTGGGCGCCCTGGGCGCGGCGGTATGCGGTGAGTGCTGCGGGACCGGGCTGCCCCCGGCACCGGGACCCGCGGCTCCTCGCTCCCCGACGCCGGGGCTGCGTCCGCGGGACCCCCACCCGCGGCTCACGGCTCCGACGCCGTCTGTCCCCGCAGGGTCGCACTCCCTGCACTACTTCCTGACCGGGATGACGGATCCCGGCCCCGGGATGCCGCAGTTCGTGATCGTCGGGTGCGTAGATGGCGAACTCCTCTGGAACTACAACAGCCTGGGCCGGACGGTGCGGCCCATCATGGGCTGGCTGCCGCAAGAGGACCAGGAGCACTGGGATGCAGAGACCCAGAAGGCCCGGGACATTGAGCTGGATTTCTACGAGTTCCTGGGCAGGCTGCAGGTGCACTACAATAAAAGTGAAGGTGAGCGCGGCGGCAGCTGCATTGTGATGGGGCTGGGACGGGGACTCCGTGCAGTGAGGGATCCATGAGGCGTCTGCCAGCTCCACTGAGGCCTGGCCTTGCCCCACACCCAGCTGTGCTGGGCTGTCCATGTGTGGTTGCACTGTCCCTGGGCTCCTCCGATCCTGAGCCCACCCACCCCATCCCAGCCCCACAGCACTCGTGGTGCCCCACAGCCTGTGAAGCCCCTCACCCCCCACCCCTGCTATGCCTCAGGGTCTCACACACTGCAGAAGATGATCGGCTGTGACATCCTGGAGGACGGCAACATCCGAGGGTACGTTCAGTATGGATTTGATGGGAGGGACTACATTGCCTTTGATATGGACACGATGACGTTCACCGCAGCCGATGCGGTGGCAGAAATCACCAAGAGGAGATGGGAGCAGGAAGGGACGTATGCTGAGGGATGCAAGCATGAGCTGGGGACTGTCTGTGTTCAGAACTTGAGGAAATACCTTGAGCACGGGAAGGCAGCGCTGAAAAGGAGAGGTGAGGATGGGAAGGGGACCTGGGGCTGGGCTGGGTGCTGGGCAGGGGCTCAGCCTGGCCCACAACGTCACCCATCTGCAGAACGGCCTGAGGTGCGCGTGTGGGGGAAGGAAGCCAACGGGATCCTGACCTTGTTCTGCTGCGCTTATGGCTTCTACCCACGGCCCATCGCCATCAGCTGGATGAAGGACGGCATGGTCCGGCACCAGGAGACCCACTGGGGGGGCATGGTGCCCAACAGTGATGGCACCTACCACGCCTCAGCGGCCATTGATGTGCTGCCGGAGGATGGGGACAAGTACCGGTGCCGCGTGGAGCACACCAGCCTGCCCCAGCCTTGTCTCTTCTCATGGGGTGAGCTGGCAGCGTGGGGTACGTGGGGTTGGGGGGTTTGGGGGCCACCCATTCCTTTACTGACAAAGCCACTCTACCCCCAGAGCCTCAGCCCAACCTGATCCCCATTGTGGCCGGGGTGGTCGTCACCACTGTGGCTGTAATTGCTTCTGTCATTGGATTGGTGGTGTGGAAGAGCAAGTCAGGTAAAGGCCCTGACCTCCTTAGGATCGGCCCTGACATGAGCCCAATGCTGACTCTTATTCTGTCTGCAGGGAAGGAGAAGAAGAAGGGTTACGAAGCACCAGCAGGTGAGTGCCAAGGGCAGAATTGTCCCCCGCCAGTGCTTGGGGTCAGGGCACTCTGGGGCCCCTCGTTGCTTTTGGGGTCACAGTGGTGATGGTGGCATGATGCTCCATGCCCCACAGCGAGCACAGAGCCAGGGCTCACTGCTCTCCCTCCCTTGCAGGCCACGACGGAGAATCCAGCGGCTCGGCCACAACTTTAGTATGAAAGCAGGGCTCAGGAGGGGTCCCTGCGGTTGGAGCGGTCCCAGTTCCCTGCACTCCCCCGTTGGGCCCATAGCTGGGACAATACTGGGCCAACCCTCCCTGGAGAACACCCAGGGTGGTGAGTTGGGACGGGGACGTGGTCCCATATGACACCACCTCTTCACACCCGCACAGGAAGTGAACTTCCCTTCTGAGTGCTGTGTTACTTCAGCCAGCCCTGCATGCACGTGTTTGGAGTTTGTGGGTGTGTGTATCTGTGTTTGCTCAACTTCCTGCATCTCCTCGGGCTGATGCAGTGTGTGCTCCCCTGCTCACACACTGTTTCCAACAGTTAGCACATGGGTTCTGCCCTGTGCTAGGCGCTCTCCTACCATGTAGGATTATCTTACCCGGTGCCTGTGCCAACTGTACTCAAGTCGGAATGCCCCAGTCTCAACTTTGTTCAGCAGCTTTCTTTGTGAAAAGCAGCTCTCAGCGCTGTGCTCATGGCAGTCAGCCATTAGCTTCAAAACCTTGTTGGGCAGCTCATGCCTTGGATGGGTGCTGCTGACCAGGCTTTGAGCCAAGCTGGCATGGTTTTGTAATTTTGCCATTGGTATTCCACATCATAGCATCATGGACAGCCCGGGTAATTACAGGGTTAATAGTCCGGTTCTGTGGACTGACAACGATCCAGATACCTGCTTCTCAAAAGAGAAGAAAAACTGCGTATCCCAGAGGACCTCACGGTCAGTGAGGGAAGATACGGCACTGAAATCACGGGATATGAGTTGCGTGATCAGGCTCACACTCTCTCTCCGGCAGCCACGCAGAGTGCTGGGTGTGCTTCCGAGCTGTGCGCCTTCATTCAAGCAGAGCTTTCGGTTTTGGAAGCTGTCTCTTATTTTAAATGATTTATAACCCGTACTTTCAATTTGATTGTATTATATTGTGTTATCTTGCATTCCAATATCACGGTTAGTAAAATAAGTTTTCCACCTTAGATTGTGGCCACTGCTCTGTTCTTTTTCCCTCTCTGAGCCCATCTCCCATTCCCCTGTCCCCTTTCCCTTCCCATTTTTGGGTGCCAGGGGGCCCACAGGCCCACGGCCTCCCTGTCACGGGCATAGACTGATCTAGATTGAGCTAGATAACTCCGTGACAGCTTTTGGTGGAGAATGCGGGCAATCTGAAGCTTTTAACGCTAACAGAGAAAAGAAAGGATTTCTTTAAGCCGGAGACTGCCAGACTGCAAGGCATTGCTAGTGTGACCTTCATAGATGAGATTATAGTCTGGACAGTCTGCCGAACTCCGGACACTGTACCCAGTAGTTGTTGTTGTTGTTTTTCCCCCATTTTAGCAGCTACCAGCTATGAGTCTGCTCTTTATTGCAGGAGCGTTGTATAAGGGATGAAGGACAATCATGATCTTGGGAAATTATTGGCCTATAATTAACATCATGATTTCGTGCTGTGGAATTGTGTTCATGTATAACCAAATAAGGGCCCTGATGGAGACACCTGCCTGGTACCTTTATGCAATGTGGTATCATTTTAAGTTTGACACTTTCAAACCAGTTTCCAGGCTTTCTTCTCAGTTTGTCACGTGTTTTTTCAACTGCCGAGCTGGAGCTCATACTCTTGTGCATGTTATCAATCTCCTTGAATGTTTTCTTCTCCATTTGTGTTATGTGGAAGAAGTCTCCTCCAAAACCAGAGAATGCTGACTGGCAGGGAATATGGAGAGGTTTAGGAGAAATCTTAGAAGCGTGGGGACCCACAATGTCATGGCACTCCACTCTTGAACACCTGTGGGATCCCAGGAAACGAAGCCAGTATTTGAGTCAGGGATGGTGTGGCTCAGATAGATCGAAGGAGGTACGGCTTATTTGGGGCTTGGCTTGTGCTTACCGTGCTCTATGTAATACTCTTCTTGAGAGAGAGAGTTTCCAAGCTGAGGTTGAAGCCAAAGGGGGAAATCTCCAAGTCAAATCTGATCAGTCACAGGAGACACCAGTAGCAGTGTCAGCTGCCCCTGTGGAAGGCAAGAAATGGAAGTGGGTGTCCACGCGTCTGGAATGGAAAAAAGAAGCAGCAGCTGCGGAGGAGGAGGTAGAGGAAGATCCAGGCCAGGGGGCCTCCTCAGAGCCACGAAAGGCAAAAGCAAAAACCAAGAGACACGGAGAGGCGAGTGATGAAGAAGAAGTCTCTATTTCTGTTTGCCGACCTCTGAAGATGACTGAAATGCAAGGCTCAAGGAAAGAGTTTACACGGCATCCGAACGAAACCCTTGTCACCTGGTTGCTTCGCTGTTGGGACGGCGGGGCCAGTAGCTTGTCTCTGCATAGTAACGAAGCCCGCCAACTAGGAGGCATTGCCAAAGACTCATCTATTGACAGAGGGATTAGTAGATGTTTGGATGGAGCCACCACCCTCTGGGAACGAATGTTAGTAGCCGTCAGGGAAAGGCATCCCGTCAGAGACAGACTGAAGCCTGTGATGTAGAAGTGGGATACAGCTGAAAAAGGTATCCAGTATTTGAGGGAAATAGCTGTGGTGGGAATGGTGTATGACCCTAATTTTGCTCCTAACGATCCACGCCAAGGTCATGATCTGGAGAGAGTGAGAACAATGCCTGATATATGGCAGAAACTCACAAGAACAGCACCAGAAAGATACACCCCTACACCAGCAGCAACGTTTGACAGATACGAGGACCAACAGAGAAGACCCCCAGTTTTGGAATTAATTCTTACACTTCAAAACGATGAACAAAATCTACCCCCAACACACGCTTCCATTTCAGCCATCTCAGAATGAGCAAACAGACTGGATGAAGTACAAGAGCAAGTGTCTCTATTGATTAATCGTGACGAACCCGTAGTAGTATCAGAAACGTTTGATGAAGATCAGGATAAGCAAAGGGGCCTAATGAAAGAACTGATCAAGCTAATGAAAATCCACTTAATTAAATTTAGGGGATGGACCCTTCTCCTCACCCGCATCATCAAAAGTCTCAGCTACTGAAGGCAAATTCTTTCCTGCTCAAATGAGGAACATTGTAGGATTGCATCGTGTATTGCCTTGTGGCGTCACCTCAGTGACCACAGAGAAGACATGAGGAAGTGGCATGACCACACTACTCCTGTACTGCGAGCACGGGTGAGAGAATTACAGAACTAATCAACCAGCGGTGTAGTTGCTCCAGTTACCACAGGTAATGAATAGAGGGGCCCTGCCCTCAGTCAGGGAGGGAGAGGGATAACAGAGTTTATTGGAATGCGCGGATCCGATGGCCTGGCACATCAGAACCACAGAAATATAAGGCTCTGGTGGATACCGGTGCACAGTCCACTCCAATGCCGTCAAGTCATGAAGGACGGAATCAATCCGTATTTCTGGAGTGACTGGGGGCTCTCAAGAACTGACTGTGTTGGAGGCCGAAATAAGCCTCACTGGTAAAGACCAGCAAAAACACCCTATTGTGACTGGCCCAGGGGCTCCATGCATGCTGGGTATCGATTCCCTCAGAAGGGGGTATTTCAAGGATCCCAAGGGGTATCGATGGGCCTTTGGAATAGCTGCTGTAGATACAGACAACATTCAGCAGCTGTCTGTTTTGCCTGGCCTGTCAGAAGATCCGTCTGTTGTGGGGTTGCTGCGAGTAAAAGAGCAGCAGGTACCGATTGCCACAAAAGCAGTGCACAGACGGCAGCACTGCACCAACAGGGACTCCTTGCTCCCCATTCATAAGTTGATTTGTCAGCTAGAGAGTCAAGGACTGATCAGCATAAAGCACTTGCCTTTTAACAGCCCCATATGGCCAGTGCGTAAAGCCAGTGGAGAACGGAGGCTGACGGTAGACTACCGTGGCCTGAATGAAATCGCACCCCCGCTGAGTGCTGCTGTGCCGGACATGTTAGAACTGCAATATGAACTGGAGTCAAAAGCAGCCAAGTGGTATGCCACCAGTGACATTGCTAATGCCTTCTTTTCCATTCCTCTGGCCACAGAATGCAGGCCACAATTTGCCTTCAGCTGGAGGGGCACTCAGTCTACTTGGAACTGTTTGCCCCAGGGGTGGAAACACAGCCCAACCATTTGCCATGGGTTAATCCAAACTGTACTGGAACAGTCAGTGCTCCTGAGCACCTGCAGTACATTGCTGTATCGCCCCACACAACAATGCCATCAGAGAACGTTTTTTGAGAAAGGAGAGCAAATAAGCCAGACCCTTCTGCAAGCTGGTTTTGCTATCAAGCGAAGCAAAGTGAAAGGACCTGCCCAGGAGAGTCGGTTCCTAGGCAGAAAGTGGCAAGATGGGCGCCGTCACATCCCAGCAGATGTGATGGACAAAATCACTGCCGTGTCTCCGCCCATTAGTAAGAAAGAGACACAATCTTTTCTGGGTGTAGTGGGCTTTTGGAGGATGCATGTTCCAAACTATAGCCTTATTGTAAGCCCCCTGTATCAGGTGACGCGGAAGAAGAATGATTTTACATGGGGTCCTGAACAGCAGCAGGCTTTTGAGCAGATCAAACATGAGATAGCCCGTGCCATGGCCCTGGGGCCAGTACGGACGGGACAAGATGTAAAGAACATCCTCTACACTGCTGCTGGAGAGAAAGGTCCCACCTGGAGCTTGTGGCAAAGAAGCTCAGGGGAGACCCGAGGCCGACCCCTGGGATTCCGGAGTCGAGCATACAGGGGGTCTGAAGAGTGTTACACCCCAACTGAGAAGGAAATCTTAGCCGCGTATGAGGGGGTTAGGGCTGCTTCCGAAGTAGTCGGTACGAGACGCAGCTCCTCCTGGCACCTCGACTGCCGGTGCTGAACTGGATGTTTAAAGGAAAGATTCCCTCCACCCATCATGCTACTGATGCCACTTGGAGCAAGTGGATCGCACTGATTACACAACAAGCTCGAATGGGGAACTTCAGTCATCCAGGAATCTTAGAGGTGATCATGGACTGGCCTGAAGGTAAAAAGTTTGAAACATCACCAGGAGAAGAGGTATCACGTGCCAAAGAGGCCCCACCATATAATGAACTACCAGGAAATGAAAAGAAATATGCCCTGTTCACAGATGGATCGCGTCGTATTGTTGGGAAGTATCGCAGATGGAAAGCTGCTGTGTGGAGCCCCACACGACAAGTTGCAGAGGCCACTGAAGGAAAAGGAGAATCAAGTCAGTTTGCAGAGGTCAAGGCTGTCCAACTAGCCTTAGATGTCGCTGAACGGGAGGGGTGGCCAGTGCTTTATCTTTATACTGATTCATGGATGGTGGCGAATGCCTTATGGGGGTGGTTACAGCAGTGGGAGCAAAATAACTGGCAACGGAGAGGTAAACCTATTTGGTCTGCTGAACTGTGGAAAGACATTGCTGCCCGAATGAAGACTATGGTGGTAAAGGTGTGTCATGTAGATGCTCATGTGCCCAAGAGTCGGGCTACGGAAGGACAGAAAAAAAACCATCAGGTAGATCAGGCTGCCAAAATTGAGGTGGCTCAAATAGACTTGGACTGGCAGAACAAGGGTGAATTATTTCTAGCTCGGTGGGCCCATGAGACCTCGGGCCATCAAGGGAGAGATGCAACGTATAAGTGGGCTAGAGACCGAGGGGTGGACTTAACTATGGATGCTATTGCACAAGTTATTCATGACTGTGAAACATGCGCCATAATCAAACAAGCCAAGAGGATGAAACCTCTCTGGGAGGAAGGGCGATGGCAAAAGTATAAATATGGGGAGGCGTGGCAGATTGACTATATCACCTTGCCACGATCCTGCAATGGTAAGCGTTATGTGCTCACCATGGTGGAAGCGACCACTGGGTGGCTTGAAACATATGCAGTACCCCATGCTACCGCCAGAAACACCATATTAGGTCTGGAGAAACAAGTTCTGTGGCGACACGGCACCCCAGAAAGAATTGAATCAGATAATGGGACTCATTTTAAAAATTCTCTTAGAAATACTTGGGCCAAAGAACATGGCATTGAATGGATTTATCATATCCCCTATCATGCACCAGCTTCTGGTAAGATTGAACGATACAATGGGTTGTTAAAAACTATGCTGAAAGCAACGGGCGGTGGAACATTGAAGCACTGGGAGAAGCATCTGGCAGAAGCCACCTGGTTGGTCAACATCAGGGGATCTATCAATCGTGATGGTCCCACCCATTCCAGCTCCCTACATACCGTAGAGGAAGATAAGGTCCCTGTAGCACATGGAAAGAGCACGTTGGGAAAAGCAGTTCGGGTCCTTCCAGCCTCTGGAAAGGGCAGACCTCTCCGTGGAACTGTTTTTGCCCAGGGACCTGGCTCCACTTGGTGGGCGATGCAGAAAGATGGGGATGTTCAATGTGTACCACAAGGGAATTTGATGTTGGGGGAGTGCAGTCAGTGGTTCTATGTATATGTATTAAGCATGATATAATGATGTAGAATAAGGGGTGGAAGCATTTGTCACGGAGTTACCTAGATAGATCTGTGCCCGTGACAGGGGGGCAGTAGGCTTGCGGGCCCTCCTCCCCCCTGGCTTCCCAAGAAAAAAACGAAGCAGCGGCAACAATCTAAGAAGGAGAACTTATTTTACTAACTATGATGTTGGGATACAAGATGACACAATACAATACAATCTAATTGGGAGTAAGGATAATAAACCAAATGAATGAGGGAGAGAGCGAAAGAGCGATAGAGAGGGAGAGGGAGAGAGAGTGAGAGAGTTTCCGAAACCGAAAGCCTTACTTGATGAAGGCGCCCGGCTTGGAAAGCACACCCACTCCTCTCCCGGCAGCAAACAAAAGTGAAGAAGAACCGCGCGCAACCAGATGACGCATCTTCCGTGATGTATCTTCCTTCTCTGACCGTGAGGTCCTCTGGGATACGTAGTTCTTCTCTTTTGTCCATGATGTTATGATGTGGAATACCAATAGTGAAGTTACAAAACCATGACACAATTTGACCACTGACTTACCATGAGGTGACCGTTGGGAACCATGGAGATAATATGGGGGGAGACGGGGTTTGATTGAGGGACAAAGAGGAGGCTATGGGATGGCCAGAGGGTAGTTGTGGAGATACACTTGAGTCCCCCAGTCTTCCCTTCATAGTGATCTCACTAGTGTGGGCAGAGCCAGAAGTGACGGATGTCTTCATCTCTGACACTGTGGTGGTGAACACTCACATGAGGGCCAGATCCAGTGCCCATCCAGGGAAATGCCCAGACATGTCTGTATACACACAGACAGAACTGGTAAAAAGAGGAGATTTTGGTTCAGGCAGTCCATTTCACCCACTGCCTCGAACCTCCTCCTAGTGATAAGGCAAGTAGCTGCACAAGGTGGATCATCTCTTAGGACAGGCAGCTGAGCTGCAAAAAGCAGTTAAAAGGCCTTGTGGTATTGGACAGAGGTAGATGGGTGGTTTAACAATACTACTGCAACCATAGACAACAGCGAGGAGGCACCCTGGTCCCTGGTGACTCCCAAAAGCAGAGCTCCACTTCAGGCCTCACCCTGCAGCTTGGAACAAGCAGGGATCTCCTCTAGAGATACCTGCACCTCGGCTGCCTTTTCTTCTCTGACGTGTCTGGTGGGACAGCTCTCACGATTGGAATGCTGACATTTGTTGGAAGGACAGCCCAGCAAGGTGAGGCAATGGAGTTCATAGAATCATTAATGTTGGAAAAGATGCTCTACGGTCTAGGGCAATCACCCACCAAAACACATCACCAAATACTACATCTATCCTTTCCTTAAACATCTCCAGACACGGTGACTTCACCACTTCTTATCTCCCAAGAGAAGAGGCCAAATCCCACCTCACCACAACTTCCTTTCAGGGAGTTGCAGACAGCAACGAGGTCTCCCCTCATTCTCTTCTCCACACGCAACACTTCCCGTTCCCTCAGCTGCTCTCCATAAGATTTACACTACAGACCTCACGGCTCCATTGCCCTTCTCTGGACCCATTCCAGGCCCTCAGCATCCTTACTGTTGTGAGCGGCCCAACACTGAACACAGCACTTGAGGTGCGGCCTCAGCAGTGCTGAGTACAGAGGGACGATCACCTCCTGCTCCTGCTGGCTGCACTATTGCTGATACAAGCCAGGATGCCATAGGCCTTTTGTCCTCCTGGGCACACTGGGAGTTAAAGAGTTAATGCTCCAGTTCCATGGATCATGGATAGATCTGGGTGTCCTCTTCTCAGAAGGGAAGAACTACATTCTACATACCCCAGCGGACTTTGTGTTATTCTGTTTCCATTTGCTGTTCAGACGTAAAGATAAAACTGTTTGCACATCATGAGACGTTCCCTTCTTTCTCTTCTGCTTGGCCTGGCTTGATGTCTCGTCTGCCTCAGCTTGAGAGGAAGGCGTTCTCCCTCCCCTTTTCCATATCTCCCTTTCCCTTTTCCCGGGGTCTGGGTCTGCAAGCACCAAACCGGGCCGAACCAGCCCGTAAATCATTGACAAACCCCCAGGTTTGTTTCCTCTGCTCAGCTTTCCAGCCTCTCTGCCCCCAGCCTGTAGCGATGCCTGGGGTTGTTGTGTCCAGAGTGCAGGACCTGGCACTTGGTCTTTGTGAACTTCAGCCCGATGGCCCCAGCCCATTGGACAGTCTGCCCAGGTCCCTCTGCAGGGCCTTCCTACCCTCAGGCAGGTTGACACTTGCCCCTAACTTGGTGTCATCTGTAAACTTTCTGATGATGCACCCGATGCCCTCATCCAGATCGTCAGTAGAGACATTAAACAGGGCAGGACCCAATACTGACCCCTGAGGCACACCAGGGGTGACCGGTCACCAGCTGCATTTATCTCCTTTCACCACCACTCTCTGGGCCTGGCCATTCAGACAGTTCTTTACCCAGCAAAGAGTGTACCCGTGCAATCCACGGGATGCCAGCTTCTCCAAGGGAATACAGTGGGAGACATTGTCAAAGGCTTTGCTGAAGTCAAGGAAGGCAACGACAACAGCCTTTCCATAACCCACCAGGCAGGTCACTCGATCACAGCAGGAGATCAGGTTGGTCAAGCAGGACCTGCCTTTCACGAACCCATGCTGGCGAGGCCTGATCCCATGCTCTGTGTTGCCCTTCCCTTCTTCCTCAGGACATAAACTCTCTTTTTCTCCCGGAGTCTCAGCAAAAGTTCCCTCATCAGCCACAACGCTCTCCTTCTCCACTGGCCCATCCTGTGGTGCACTGGCATGGCCCCTTCCTCAACCTTTAAGAATTCCTTCTTGAGATGTGTCCAGCCTTCCTGGACACCTTTACCCTTCAGGAATGACTCCCAAGGGACCCTCCCGTGGTGGTTTAACCTGGCAGGTGGATCAGCAACACACAGCTCTTTGCTCACTCTCCCCTATTCCCAGTGTGATGGGGGAAACAATAACAAACAAAACAAAGTCAAACTAGAGGGTTGAGATAAAACTATTTACTGAGATAGAGAAAAGGATAATAACTACAACAAATGGATAAAACAAGTGATGCACAAGCAATTGCTCACTACTCCCAGAACAACACCCAGCTAGCCCCCAAGCAGCGGGACTGAGCAAAATGAACTCCCACCCCCTTCAAAACTCCTTCTGCTTGATCTCATATGCCATGCAATATCCCTTTGGCCACTTTCAGTCAGCTGCCCTAGTTTTCTACCCTCCCAGCTGCATGGCTCCTTTGCTGCAAATGGCCTTGGCTCTGGACAGCACTGCTGAGCAGCACCTACAAACATCAGTGTGTTAGCGACATTGTTTTCCACCTGGAACCAAAACATAACATCATGCCAGACACACTGTAGAAAACAGTTCAATCCCAGCTGAAACTCAGACAAAGCTGCTCATGGGCGGGGAGGTCTGGGTGTCAGGCTCGTCTGCCTGGCACTGTGGCTCTTCTACTCCCTGCGCAGTGCAGAAGGTGAGCAATGAATGGGGCAGTGGAGGGTGTGCTGATGGCTATGGCCACACTGACCTCATCTCACAGTGTATCAGGGCGCCCCATGCTCACCACTCCAGGAAATGTCTGATTCCCCCAAACCTGTTGCTCTTCTTCCTCACAGCGGGGTTCCTCCCGGCCTCAATCACCTCTGCAGACCCCTGTTAGTCTCTCTCCGGCAGTTCCCTGCCTGTCATGTGCTGAGGAGCCCAGAACTGAACACAGTGGTCCAGATGTGGCCTCACCAGGGCAGAGCAGAAGGGGAGGATCACCTTCCTCAGTCTGATGGTCACACTCATTTAATGCACCCCAGAATTCCCTTGGCCACGAGGGCACGCTGCTGGCTCATGGCCAACCTGCTGACCACCACCACATCCAGGTCCTTCTCCTCAAAGCTCCTTTCCAGAAAGTCAGCCCTAACCTGTACTGAGAACAACGACTGTGCTGTCTTTAAGGGTTTTTCAGTAACTTTCACAATGACCACCTCTGTGATTTTGCCAGGCACCAAAGGGAGACTGGCAGGCCTGGAATTGACAAGGTCTTCCTTCTTGTCCTGCCTGGAAACTCAGATGTTTGCCAGCTTCCAGTCAACTGGGACATCTTGCAATTCCCAAGATCCCTGGATAAACCCCATGGGCCATAGATTTACACGCATGCAACTGGAGCAGCAAATCCCACCCACATCCACAGCCCACTGGGAGTTTATCATCAGTGCAGTCGTGGGCCTGAACCCAGAGCTCCAGGTGTCCCACCACCCATCTCCAGTGTTCAAGACAGACGTGAAAAAATAGTGCACTGTGTGACTCTACTTGTTCTATGTCCCAGTTTATGAGGTGATCAACCTCATCCAGTAATGAAGCGAAATCATCCACGGTCCTCCTTTTGCTGGTCACACAAAGAAGCCCTTCCATGGTCTCCAACACTGCTGCCCAGCTTCAGCTCCAACTGAGTTTTGATAGCATAATTACTCCCCTCAGAATGGCAGACAGCATTTCTGTAGCTCCCCCATGTGGCCTGATCTGGCTGCCAGTGTCCATTCACCTGCCTTTCCACCTAAACTCAGGAAGAAAAGCTGCTCAGATGAGCTGGACTTCGGCCCTGCTTCCTGACTCCCAACTGTTTGAAAATGCCTTCTCCGGTGCTCTTAAGAGATGGCTCTTAAAAAGTGACCAGCACCCTGTGTTACAGCTGTTGTAACTTGACTTGGTAGCAGCAGTGAAATGCCACCAAACAGCAATTCTCCAAAAGGGAATTTCCATCAGTGATAACCAGAGTAAGGAGGCGAACAGGAGGGGTTGGAGCTGTCCTGCAACCGAGGTCGGGTACCCAAACACGGACGGGGTTTGTATTTCCCTGCTCTCAGCCACACGCACCCTTCCCTGCTGGGCTCACAGCGTAGCTCGCAGTTAACACACGCTGGAACACATCTTGTTTCCAGGGAGCGCCCCCTGCCGGCTGCACCGCACCACCCGTCAGGGGAAGGAGTACGCTCTCTGGGGCACTCGCAGGCTCTGTCTCCTGCGAGGGTGTGCGGGTAGCTAAGGAGGCAGGAACTGAAAGTGGAGCTCCGCACAAACTCGGGGCACTATTGTGGACTGTCTCCTCTGTGGATGTGCTTGTGGGAGCTGAGTTTAGAACTGCTGTTAAAGCTCTTCCCACACTCACAGCACAGGTAGGGTCTCTCTCCTGTGTAAATTTGCTGGTGGACATCAGGTAGGAAGAGGTTTTGAAGCTCTACTCACACTCAGAGCACTGGTAGGGTCTCTCTCCTGTGTGGACACGCTGGTGGTAGCTGAAGCTGGAACTGCTGCAGGAGTGGCTATAAGTTGAGTAGCAGCAGCAGCCACTTTTGCCTCCATCCTCATAGTCTTAAGTGTATTAATCATGATTCGCCAGGTAGAACCTAGGGCTGGAGCATCCTTCGTCTTGCCCTGAAGGACTCCGTCAAACATACAGTCCCCAATTTCGCACCATTTTTCCACTACAAAAATGAGCGGAGGAGCCTTCAAGAACCTCTGTTCTCGAGCCCACGTTACTAGCTTAGCTAGGTCTTTGTCCTTCACTGTCTCCCCTCGCTTAGCGAGGATACTGAGAAGCAGTGTCAGTGCTGCTGCAAATTCCACATCCATGCTAGCAGCAAGTGGCGGAGGAGGAAGCTGCGCAATCTTCCTACCCGAGTGGCCGCCCATCCCGGCACACGGCACTCACCCCACCGCGGGTCTAATTCGACGTGTGTCCAGCACACAACGCTCTGAGCTGCCGCCTTCTCGGCATGGAGCTTACCCGCTGCATCCTTCCCCGCTCTCGTTGCCTTCCGTGTCAAACCACTGTGGCAACTCTCGAGCATCCCACTGCCTCCACGTCGAACCGCTGTGGCAACTTGTGCGGCTTTCCCGGGTCCCTGTTCGGGCGCCACTTCAAGGAAGGCGGCCTGAATGAATCCACGCGTCTTCACAGAAGTACTGGTGGAAACTCCTCTAATCCTTTATTGCCTGAATCAGCTCATACTTATACAGAAATACAGGGTACACACGGCAACTTATAATTGGTTAGCACACAGAAATCACGCGTCTTGCTTGCTAGCTATTGGTACAGCATTCATCATCACACGGTATTTTTCACTGTTCTTCGCATTCCACTGTCTTGATCTCTTCCCAGGCTAGCTACCCCCTTATCTTAAGTGAAGCCTCAGTTTGTCTTCCTGCTTTGACAGCTTCAAGGTCTCACAGGCTGGGTTATGCACATAGCACTCAAGCTCACAACTCCTTGCTCCCTGAGCCACTCTCCTACAGGCTATACTTTGGAACGCGCATTCTCCAAAAGCCCACCACACCCAGAAAAGATTGTGTCTCTTTCTTACTAATGGGCGGAGACACGGCAGTGATTTTTGTCCATCACATCTGCTGGGATGTGACGGCGCCCATCTTGCCACTTTCTAACTAGGAACCGACTCTCCTGGGCAGGTCCTTTCACTTTGCTTCGCTTGATAGCAAAACCAGCTTGCAGAAGGGTCTGGGTTATTTGCTCTCCTTTCTCAAAAAACGTTCTCTGCTATATCGCCCCACACAACAATGCCATCAATGTACTGCAGGTGCTCAGGAGCACAGCCCTGTTCCTGTACAGTTTGGATTAACCCATGGCAAATGGTTGGGCTGTGTTACCACCCTTGGGGCAAACGGTTCCAAGTAGACTGAGCGCCCCTCCAGCTGAAGGCAAATTGCGGCCTGCATTCTGTGGCCAGAGGAATGGAAAAGAAGGCATTAGCAATGTCACTGGTGGCATATACCACTTGGCTGCTTTTGACTCCAGTTCATATTGCAGTTCTAACATGTCCGGCACAGCAGCACTCAGTGGGGGTGTGACTTCATTCAGGCTGCGGTAGTCTACCGTCAGCCTCCGTTCTCCACTGGCTTTACGCACTGGCCATAGAGGGCTGTTAAAAGGCGAGTGCGTTCTGCTGATCAGTCCTTGACTCTCTAGCTGACAAATCAACTTATGAATGGGGAGCAAGGAGTCCCTGTTGGTGCAGTGCTGCCGTCTGTGCACTGCTTTTGTGGCAATCGGTACCTGCTGCTCTTTTACTCGCAGCAACCCCACAACAGAAGGATCTTCTGACAGGCCAGGCAAAACAGACAGCTGCTGAATGTTGTCTGTATCTACAGCAGCTATTCCAAAGGCCCATCGATACCCCTTGGGATCCTTGAAATACCCCCTTCTGAGGGAATCGATACCCAGCATGCATGGAGCCCCTGGGCCAGTCACAATAGGGTGTTTTTGCCAGCCTTTACTAGTGAGGCTTATTTCGGCCTCCAACACAGTCAGTTCTTGAGAGCCCCCAGCCACTCCAGAAATACGGATTGATTCTGTCCCTTCATGACTCAAGGGCATTGGAGTGGACTGTGCACCGGTATCCACCAGGGCCTTATATTTCTGTGGTTCTGATGTGCCAGGCCATCGGATCCGCGCAGTCCAATAAACTCTGTTATCCCTCTCCCTCCCCTGATAGAGGGAAGGGCCCTTCTATTCATTACCTGTGGTAACTGGAGCAACTACACCGCTGGTTGATTAGTTCTGTAATGCTCTCACCCGTGCTTGCAGTACAGGAGTAGTGTGGTCATGCCACTTCCTCATGTCTTCTCTGTGGTCACTGAGGTAACGCCACAAGGCAATACGCAATGCAATCCTACAATGTTCCTCATTTGAGCAGGAAAGAATTTGCCTTCAGTAGCTGAGATTTTTGATGATGCGGGTGAGGAGAAGGGTCCATCCCCTAAATTTAATTAAGTGGATTTTCATTAGCTTGATCAGTTCTTTCATTAGGCCCCTTTGCTTATCCTGATCTTCATCAAACGTTTCTGATACTTCTACGGGCTCGTCACGATTAATCAATAGAGACACTTCAAGTGTCACACTACAAGTTCTTGTAATTCATCCAGTCTTTGCTCATTCTGAGATGGCTGAAATGGAAGCGTGTGTTGGGGGTAGATCTGGTGCTGTTCTTGTGAGTTTCTGCCATATATCAGGCATTGTTCTCACTCTCTGCGGATCATGACCTTGGCGTGGATCGTTAGGAGCAAAATTAGGGTCATACACCATTCCCACCACAGCTATGTCCCTCAAATACTGGATACCTTTTTCAGCTGTATCCCACTTCTTCATCACAGGCTTCAGACTGTCTCTGACGGGATGCCTTTCCCTGATGGCTACTAACATTTGTTCCCAGAGGGTGGTGGCTCCATCCAAACATCTACTAATCCCTCTGTCAATAGATGAGTCTTTGGCAATGCCTCCTAGTTGGCGGGCTTCGTTACCATCCAGAGACAAGCTACTGGCCCCGCCATCCCAACAGCGAAGCAACCAGGTGACAAGGGTTTTGTTCGGATGCCGTGTAAACTCTTTCCTTGAGCCTTGGATTTCAGTCATCTTCAGAGGTTGGCAAACAGAAATAGAGACTTCCTCTTCATCACTCGCCTCTCCGTGTCTCTTGGTTTTTGCTTTTCCCTTTCATGGCTCTGAAGAGGCCCCCTGGCCTGGATCTTCCTCTACCTCCTCCTCCGCAGCTGCTGCTTCTTTTTTCCATTCCAGACGCGTGGACACCCACTTCCATTTCTTGCCTTCCACAGGGGCAGCTGACACTGCTACTGGTGTCTCCTGTGACTGATCAGATTCGACTTGGAGATTTCCCCCTTTGGCTTCAACCTCTGCTTGGAAACTCTCTCTCTCCAGAAGAGTATTATATAGAGCACGGTAAGCACAAGCCAAGCCCCAAATAAGCCGTACCTCCTTCGATCTGTCTGAGCCGTACTATCCCTGACTCAAATACTGGCTTAGTTTCTTGGGATCCCACAGGTGTTCAAGAGTGGAGTGCCATGACATTGCAGGTCCCCACGCTTCTAAGATTTCTCCTAAACCTCTCCATATTCCCTGCCAGTCAGCATTCTCTGGTTTTGGAGGAGACTTCTTCCACATAACACAAATGGAGAAGAAAACATTCAAGGAGATCGATAACATGCACGTGAGTATGAGCTCCAGCTCGGCATTTGAAAAAACACGTGACAAACTGAGAAGAAAGCCTGGAAACTGGTTTGAAAGTGTCAAAATTAAGATTATACCACATTGCATAAAGGTACCAGGCAGGTGTCTCCATCAGGGCCTTTATTTGGGTACACATGAACACAATTCCACAACACGAAATCATGATGTTAATTATAGGCCAATAATTTCCCAAGATCATGATTGTCCTTAATCCCTTATACAACGCTCCTGCAATAAAGAGCAGACTCATAGCTGGTAGCTGCTAAAATGGGGGAAAAACAACAACAACAACTACTGGGTACAGTGTCCGGAGTTCGGCAGACTGCCCAGACCATAATCTCATCTATGAAGGTCACACTAGCACTGCCTTGCAGTCTGGCAGTCTCCGGCTTAAAGAAATCCTTTCTTTTCTCTGTTAGCGTTAAAAGCTTCAGATTGCCCGCATTCTCCACCAAAAGCTGTCACGGAGTTATCTAGCTCAATCTAGATCAGTCTATGCCCGTGACAGGGGGGCAGTGGGCCTGTGGGCCCCCTGGCACCCAAGAATGGGAAGGGAAAGGGGACAGGGGAACGGGAGCTGGGCTCAGAGAGGGAAAAAGAACAGAGCAGTGGCAACAATCTCAGGTGGAAACATTATTTTACTAACCGTGATATTGGAATGCAAGATAACACAATATAATACAATCAAATTGAAAGTACAGGTTATAAATAAGATAAAATAAGAGAAAGCTTCCAAAACCGAAAGGTCTGCTTGAATGAAGGCGCACAGCTCGGAAGCACACCCAGCACTCTGCGTGGCTGTCAGAGAGAGAGTGTGAGCCTGATCACGCAACTCATATCCCGTGATTTCAGTGCCGTATCTTCCCTCTCTGACCGTGAGGTCCTCTGGGATACGCAGTTCTTCTTCTCTTTCGAGAAGCAGGTATCTGGAAGGTTGTCAATCCACGGAACCGGACAATTAACCCTGTAATTACCCGGGCTGTCCATGATGCTATGATGAGGAATACCAATGGCAAAATTACAAAACCATGCCAGCTTGGCTCAAAGCCTGGTCAGCAGCACCCATCCAAGGCATGAGCTGCCCAACACGGTTTTGAAGCTAATGGCTGACTACAATGAGCACAGCGCTGAGAGCTGCTTTTCACAAAGAAAGCTGCTGAACAAAGTTGAGACTGGGGCATTCCGACTTGAGTACAGTTGGCACAGGCACCGGGTAAGATAATCCTACATGGTAGGAGAGCGCCTAGCACAGGGCAGAACCCATGTGCTAACTGTTGGAAACAGTGTGTGAGCAGGGGAGCACACACTGCGTCAGCCCGAGGAGATGCAGGAAGTTGAGCAAACAGAGATACACACACCCACAAACTCCAAACACATGCATGCAGGGCTGGCTGAAGTAGCACAGCACTCAGATGGAAAGTTCCCTTCCTGTGGGGGTGAGAAGAGATGGTATCATGTGGGGCCACATCCACATCCTGACTCACCACCCTGGGGGTTCAGCAGGGAGGGCTGGCCCCAGTATTGCCCCGGCCGTGAGTCCAACGGGGGAGTGCAGGGAACTGGGACCGCTCCAACCACAGGGACCCCTCCTGAGCCCCCGTTCCACACTAAAGCTGTGGCTGAGCCGCTGGATTCTCCGTTGTGGCCTGCAAGGGAGGGAGAGCAGTGAGCCCTGGCTCTGTGCTCGCTGTGGGGCATGGAGCATCATGCCACCATCACCACTGTGACCCCAAAAGCAACGAGGGGCCCCAGAGTGCCCTGACCCCAAGCACTAGCAGGGGACAGTTCTTCCCTTGGCACTCACCTGTTGCTGCTTCGTAACCCTTCTTCTCCTACCCTGCAGACAGAAAGAAGTGTCAGCATTGGGCTCATGTCAGACCATGGGCATTCCCGAGGGGGTTCAGGACCCACCTGCAGTTCCTGCTTTCTCCCCCCAGCTCTCTGCTTTTACCTGACTTTCTCTTCCACACCACCAATCCAACGAACATGATTACAGCCACAATGGCGACGACCGCCCCGGCCACAATGGGGATCAAGTTGGTCTGCGGCTCTGGGGGAGAGCACTGTTGTCAGGAAAGGAAGGGGCAGCCCCCGAATCCCAACCCCATGTGCCCCACGCTGCCAGCTCACCCCATGAGAAGAGACCGGGCTGGGGCAGGCTGACGTGCTCCACACGGCACCGGTACTTGTCCCCATCCTCCAGCAGCACATCAATGGCCGCCGAGGCATGGTAGGTGCCATCCCTATTGGGCACGACGCCCCCCCACTGGGTCTCCTGGTCCTGGACCATGCCGTCCTTCATCCAGCTGATGGTGATGGGCCGCGGGTAGAAGCCGTGAGCGTGGCAGGACAAGGTCAGGATCCCGTCGGCCTCCTTCCCCCACACTCGCACCACGGGCTGCACTGCAGGTGGTTGATGTTGTGGGCCGGGCTGAGCACCCCACACTGAGCCTCTGCCCCACACCCAGCCCAGCCCCACGTCCCCCTCCCATTCTCACTTTTCCTTTTCAGTGCTGCCTTCCCATGCTCCAGGTATCTCCTCAAGTTCTGAACACAGACAGTCCCCAGCTCATGCTTCCATCTCTCAGCATACGTCCCTTCTGTCTCCCATCTCCTCTTGGTGATTTCTGCCACCGGGTCTGCCGCGGTGAACGTCATCGTGTCCATATCAAAGGCAATGTAGTCCCTCCCATCAAATGCATACTGATCGTACCCCCGGATGCTGCCATCCTCCAGGATGTCACAGCCGATCATCATCTGCATCGTGTGAGACCCTGAGGCACAGCCAGAGTGATAGGTGAGAGGCTTCTTGGGTTGTGGGGCACCGTGAGTGCCATGGGGCTGGGGTGGGGTGGGTGGGCGCAGGAGCAGGGCGGCCCAGGGACAGTGCCACCACACATGGACGGCCCAGCACAGCTGGGCGTGGGGCACGGCCAGACCTCAGTGGGGCTGGCGGACACCCTCGGCACACAGAGCTCCTGTCCCAGATGCATCGCGCTGCAGCTTCCCCCACGCTCACCTCCACTTTTGTTGTAGCGTTCCGGCAGCCTGCTCAGGAACCAGTCAAAATCCCGCTCACCGCCCCGGGCCTTCTGGGTCTGCGCAGCCCAGTGCTCCTGGTCCTCCTGCGGCAGCATCTCCACAATGGGCTGTGCAGTCCTGCTCTTACTGTCGTAGATACCGAAGATTTTGCCGTCCACGTACCCGACGATCACGAACCGCGGCATCCCGGGGCCGGGATCCGTCATCCCGGTCAGGAAGTAGCGCAGGGAGTGCGACCCTGCGGGGACAGACGGCGTCGGAGCGGTGAGCCGCGGGTGGGGGTCCCGCGGACGCAGCCCCGGCGTCGGGGAGCGAGGAGCCGCGGGTCCCGGTGCCGGGGGCAGCCCGGTCCCGCAGTACACACCGCACACCGCCGCGCCCAGGGCGCCCAGCAGCAGCCCCAGCACCACCACCTCGCTCGGACCCATCTCACCGCTCGCCGCCGCTCCGCGGACTACCCAGACTCCGCTTCGCGTCCTTATTGGTGCCTCCCCCTCTCCCCGCCAATGGAGTCCGTGAGCGCGGGTGACGTCACCGGGCGCCAGGCAGATCTCGCTCGCGAGGGTTGTCAAAAGTGAAAGCGAAAGCTCGGAGGACGGGAGGGGACGAGCGGGTCCGTGGGGCGACCCCGGGAATGAAGGGAAGAAGGGAAGGAGCCGTCCGCCAGAGCGCGGTCGAGGGCAACGATGGGAGCACCACCAGTGTGGGGCACGCGGAACGCTCCTCCCAGCAAGGATAGGTTGGGTGCAGAGAGGCACAGAGACCCCAAGGGTGGGAAGGATCACCATTGATCCCCACCCGACAGGAAATGATCCCGAGGGCAGCGGCTACGAGCAGCACCTCAGCTCTGTGGGTTGTTCTGCCCAGACAGGAGGAGACCGAGGGGAGGCTCCGTGGCACCTCACAGCCCCCTCATGGTGGCCCGCAGGCTTCTCTTGGTAGCCAAGAAGGTATCCATCCGTTCCCTCCCACACAGTGAGAACACCCCGCCCTGTGTGCAGGCCTTGGCTTCTCTCAAGCTTGGTAACTCTGCTTTTCTTCTGCTGAGGCTCTCTTATCCTAACACAGCAGCCTTACAACAGCCTTTCCGGCCCGTAATAATACCCACACTATTCACAACGTTTACAAACTATTGCAGTTCTGCAAGTGAGAATTAATCCCATCATTCAGCAACTCCATTTCCAAAGCATGCCACTCACATCTGTGGTATTTCTACCTTTTCACACCAGCTGTTTCTAAGGACAAGTTACAGAATACAGACATGGTGCTCTGCTTCTTCAGGCCAGGTCCCCCTTTTCCATATCCAATGCAGAAACACAGCCTTGGAAAGCCATCTGCACCCAATCGGTAGGCATTTCAGTGTCGTATGCTGCCAGGTTCCCATTGCCTGGCTCCTGTGGCCAGAGAGTATTTGCATTTATAATCCAGCCTCCTAAGAAATGAGCTGTGTTGCTCTGTGAGAATCCTCGGGGCTTTGGAAGCACTGCCCACTTCCCAAGCGTGTCTGCAATCACAGCGGAAGGCTCAGAGGTAATTAAACGATAACGACAATCAGTGGTTGGAGAGAGTGACGAAAGCCAAACGGATGGTTTGTTGAGGAAAGGGGCGCGGGCAGAACCTACATATGCTGCATTCTCTCGACTGGGGGGGCCTTCTTTTGTCCTCTTCTTCTGCCAACGTGGCATTGCGGGGCACTTTGGTACAGTGGGAATGGGATGTTGTTTCTGCAGTAGAACTAACAGCATAAATATTTTACTGATAGTTCTTTTCAGAGGGGTCTTTTCCCTTCACCAGGGCTCTCTGACGGTCTGTGCACGCTCAGCAGAGAGGTGCAGTAATTGATGGTCACAGAGATGAGGTGGATGGGGTCATTTATTGGTACAGAGACTGCAGTTCTGCTCTGTGCAGCCATGTGGAATAGCTCTGAGCCTGGAGGTACAGACAGGTTGCACATCCCACTCCCAAACAGTGTGACAGGGATATCAATGGGCTCGTTATGTTGGAAGACTGCTAATTGCTGGTGCTGGACAGACAAGCCCTGAGTGATAGGGAATTGATGGAGGAGAAGGAAAACCATGAGCAGTATCCATGTTTAGATAGCAATGATTTGTGCTCAGCAGGTATGGATGCGTTCAGCTGAGCGTCGGGAAGATTTGTGAACCTGAAGCACTCAGCCAATGAGGAACCATGGGAGGAAGAAATCAACATTGGGTAACAGGGCATAAAAGATGTAACGCTGCTTTCTGTGTGTGCTGCTGCATGCGGGACAGCCGGCATTGCAATGGTGAATAAAACCTGCTCTGATCAGAGATATCATCCTGATACATTACTTGGGTATCACCAACGGGTGCGGGTTCTCGTTTTCAGCTGATGGCTCAGAGCCAAGCTTGGCTGTGTGGGTTGGGCTGTGTACTGCAAAAGCCACCCCCCCCCCCCAACATTGAGTGCACCAACCACTGCTATGGGCAGAACCACGGCTGGGTAGGAGGAGGGAACATAGAAAACCGCAGCTGCTCCCCCTCTTCCTGCGGCGTTGTGGAATGTTTTCTCCTCCCCAGACAGAATGTGGCACAGCTGCCCCATGGCATCGCTGCCTGTATGGGAACTGCTGAGTCCCGGCCTGACCCAGCGATGGATCCCCTGGCAAAGGACCAGTCAGCCCTGGCAGCACAGGTGAAGGTGATGCAGTGGTGTGAGCAGGAGGGGTGGAGCCTGGCTGCACCTCTCTTAGACCCCATTGAAGGGCTCTCTGCCAATGAGGCAGGGTGTCTGCTTGGAGATCCTCCTGTGCAGTTTTTTTTCCCATAAGCTGAGGTGTCCTCAGATGACTGAGTGATCTTTTCCTCTTTGTCCCTTTTGCCTTTCCTCTCCTGTCTCGTCCTTCCTCCTCTTTAATCTTTTTGATTGTACTGTTGCTCCTTAGCATCACTTCACCACAGCAGTCCCCCATAATATCACTGCTGCTTAGCACTGCCTCATACTGTTGCCACCCCTTATTGTCACAGCCCCATAGCAATGCTTCATGGCATTGCTTTCCCCATGGCATCGCTGCCTGTATGGGAACTGCTGAGTCCTGGCCTGACCCACTGACAGATCACCTGGAGAAAGGACCCGGTCAGCCATGTGTGAGACGTAGATTGTGTTTTTGCAGTGGAAATTTCCAGTATTTCTGTATGTTGTTTAGATTAAGTTGCTTTTCACAGAGAAAGCTGCTGAACAGAGTAAAGTTGAGACTGGGGCATTCCCTCCTGGGTAGAATTGGCACAGGCATCAGGTAAGGAAACTCTATAGGGTAGGGGAGAGCCTAGCACAGGACAGAAGGAGTGTGCAGACTGTTGGAAATGTTGTCCTCCTATCTCCTTAAAAGGTACAGAACATACCCAAAGACAATGGGTTGCTAACAGACATTGTATGGAAACATAATGGAGCAACAGCTTCGGACCATTGTGAGCCTGAGATGCTCAACCAATGAGTGCCAGGAGGGGCTTTGCCTGTGTTGGACCCAGGGGAGAAAACTGAGTGGATTTCACTGATCAGGAGCGCAATTTCTGCCTTGGCAGTAGGGGGCGTGCGCCCGTTGTTGCAATCATGGACACACTGCTCTTCACAGAGATCTCGGCCTGATTCGAAATTGTAGACCTGGAGCGTGTTTCTCACAAAGCTGCAAACATCAGCCCGAGCTCCAAGGTGGGCGAGGAGGGCCCAGGGAGCAAAGGGCTTCACCGTGGTGCTGGGCATAAAAGACGGAACGCTGCTTTCTGTGTGTGCTGCTGCATGCGGGACAGCCGGCATTGCAGTCGTGAATAAAACAGGCTTTGATCAGAGGTAGCGTCCTGATCAACTACTTGTTTATCACCAACGGATGTGGGTTCTCCTCTCCTCCTGTAACTGCTCAGAGCCGAGCACAGCTGTGTGAGCTGGGCTCTGTACTGCGAAGGACCTCCCACCAACTGTGTGAACCAAACAAAGAGAACTTTGAAAGATGTAGCATGACCACAGGAATGCTCTGTAGGCGTGGTTTGGCTTCCCCAGACAGATCCTCTGCCTCCACATGCTGCTCAGCTGAATGGTACCGACACCGGCTTTGGCTTCTCACGTCTTCACATGTCAAACTGCACTGAACTCCTTCCTGCTTCTCTTGCTCCTCCCTCTTTCCTTCTTTCCACTCCCCGTTCTCTCTCCTTTTTCTCCCCCCTTTCTAATCCTCCCGAGCCCCTCCTTCAGTCCTTTCTTCTATCCCCCCCATCCTAACTGTCCACCCCACAGCAGTCTGTGCAAATACCAATACTGAAGCACAAGGTTTCCACGCCTGCAGAAGGAGAACGACTGAACCATTCATCAGAGCACAAAGCAGCACCAGAACCCACAGCATACCAGAGGAGAAGGATCCCAACAAGGTAAGGCTGGGGATGGGGAACAAAAGAGTGGACTGGGTGGAAAAAAGGGAAACATAAAGAGGAAAACCACTTCTACCAACATCTGCCCTCCAGTTCTGACCCCCAGCTCCCAGAAGAGGATGTGCACATATCGGTGCTGGAGTCCAATACTTCCACACCCGCTATGGGAGAAGGAGACCAACAGGAAACATTTTCAGAGCACAAAGCAGCACCAGAGCCCCTTGGGCAGAGTGGAGGACTCCAGTGGGGTAATGGTGGGGACTGAGCAGGAAGGAGAGCCTGGGGGGGAACAGGAGTAGAAGGATATGCCCCCACCCGCTTGCTGCTTCCCAGGTTCCTGGTGCCATGGGATGGGAAGAAGGAGATCCTGTGTGCAGCTCATTGCCGTGCATGCAGCGCTGGGAGCACTCATCCTCATGCTGGTGGTGCTGGTGATATTGACCGGTAAGTGCCACCAAGCGTCCCCACGGTGAGAGGATGCCTCAGGTTTGGGTACAGAGCAGGGAATTGGGGTTTCCAGCACATGGATGCGCTCCTCAAGCACAGCCCTGCTCCCACGTGCTCTGGGGCAGCCACGTGGTGCCCTACACCACGCTCTGCTGAACTCTTCTAACCGCCCCCGGGCTGCACTGTGATGTGCTGCGGCCTCATCTCCCACCGCGGTCGGAGGGAGGTGAGAGAAATGCAGATGTCCTGCTCCTTGCCCCACATTTGTTCAATTCCTCATTTTCAGTGTGTCGGCGGGCCTCCATCCCACCTTTCTCAGCCTTTGGCCACGCATGCCCCAACGCCTGGGACGGATTCCAGGGGAAATGCTATTATTTTTCCGAGGAGGAGAATGATTGGAACAGCAGCAGGGAGCACTGCAATGCCCACGGAGCTTCCCTGGCCACCATAGGCAGTGAAGATGAGATGGTGAGATGGGGACATGAGCCCAAAGCTCTGGGGAAGGCACCAGGCTGGGGAGGGACAGCGGCACGTTACTGCCCCTAACCCCTCCCGCATCCATCTGGGGGACATCCTGAGATGTGCACCTCCGGGGGCAGCTCTTGTGCCATGGAAGCACAAACAAGCTTCTTCCTTGCAGCAGAACGCAGCGCCTTGCAGCCTGCTGGAGCCTGAGATGTGGGTGGGACAGATGCTAAAACCTCCTGACATTCAACACTCTCTTTCTTTAAAGGATTTCATGATGCGCTTCCAGGGCCCGGCAAACTGTTGGATCGGGCTGCACAGGGAAGAAGAGGACGCCCAGTGGACATGGAGTGATGGCACAGCCTTCACCAACTGGTCAGTCTGTCTGTCCAGCTGTCCAGGCCATGACTTCCCACGGGCTCTCTTTGGGATGGGGACCTTCTCCTGGTGCCACAGCCGTGGTTTACCGTGGCCCGCCAGGCTCAGGCTTGGTGCTCCACCATGAGCCCTTTCTGCCCTTGCTTCCCCAGGAGAGGCAGCCCCAGCTTTTCTCAGCAGATTGGGGCACCTTTCCCATTCTCCTCCCTCTTGGGCACAGGTTTGAGCTGCAAGGTGGAGGCCGATGTGCGTACCTGAACGGGGACAGGATCAGCTCATCCCTGTGCCACCTACACAAGCACTGGGTCTGCAGCAGAGCTGACCACTACGTCCTCTGGAAGCAAAAGGTGCACCCACAATGACACACCCCGTCTCCGCACCGCACACTGAAAGACCACAGAAATGCAGAACTGGATGAGGTGCTACGAGATAAGGCTGAGGAGCTCAGCGGTGGTGATGGTGATAGGAGGATGGTTAGAGGGGATGATCCTGTAGGTCCTTTCCAACCTTGTGCTTTATGATTCTATCATCATTCAGAGCCACTCTCTGTGTCCGGGCCGTAATGTTTCAGGCACTCTCTGTCCTCATTTTCCTCTCACAGACAAGTTCCGTTTGCACATCTGGGCTGGAGATGATTGCCTTTCAGCAGCTGCTGAACAGTGCTGCACAGAGATGAGGGAGTTTCAGTTTTCAGTTTCTCAGTGTCCCACCAGTGGGGGGGAAGGAAGGGCTGGAGGTTGGCACCAGGAGGTGGGGGAGCGGGGTGTGACAGAACCGGCACCACAGACCCAACACAGCCACTGAGTGTATCAATACTGCTATTTCTCTTCTACTTTTCTTAGTAAACACAGCCTGTCTCAGCACACGAGTTCTTTCCTCTTTCCTGATTCTCTCCTTGTCCCAGTGGGAGGGGGCAGCGACTCGCAGCTTTCTGGTGCTGAGCTGCCACCAGATGGATCACAGCCCCCAACACTCAGCACGTGGGGCTGGAAGGGTGGAGGCAACACCAGATCTCGCCACAGATCCTTAAAGCAAAGCATTATTGGTAGAACAGCTCAATACCCGCCGGTCACAGCGTTGATCTCCTTCCCTAATTCTTTCCAAGGCTGTTTGTTCCTTCCTCCCTTGCAAAGCATTTTTCCTTCTGAGTAGCCATGTTGGTTACCACCTCTGGGTTCAGCCTGGGCTCCTTTCTGCTGTCACCGCTGTACACACTGCACATGCTCACATCACAGCGACCACAGGTTTGTTTGCTGCTGGTGCTCAGCAGCACCGTCCTTCTCGCCCTTCAGGAACCACACAGCAGAAGCACTTCACACTGTGAGCACTCTGTTGCACATGGCCTGAAATAGCTGTTCAAGTTTAGCATCTATTCATAGAATCGTAGAATCATAGAATGGCCTGGGTTGAAAAGGACCACAGTGCTCATTGAGTTCCAACCTCCCTGCTGTGTGCAGGGTCGCCAACCCCCAGACCAGGCTTTCCAGAGCTACATGCAGCCTGGCCCTGAATGCCTCCAGGGATGGGGCATCCACAGCCTCCTTGGGCAACCTGTTCCAGTGTGTACAGGTAGCTGCTAAAATGGGGGGAAAAACAACAACAACAACAACTACTGGGTACAGTGTCCGGAGTTCGGCAGACTGCCCAGACTATAATCTCATCTATGAAGGTCACACTAGCACTGCCTTGCAGTCTGGCAGTCTCCAGCTTAAAGAAATCCTTTCTTTTCTCTGTTAGCGTTAAAAGCTTCAGATTGCCCGCATTCTCCACCAAAAGCTGTCACGGAGTTATCTAGCTCAATCTAGATCAATCTATGCCCGTGACAGGGGGGCAGTGAGCCCGTGGGCCCCCTGGCACCCAAGAATGGGAAAGGAAAAGGGAAAGGGGCAGGGGAACGGGAGCTGGGCTCAGAGAGGGAAAAAGAACAGAGCAGTGGCAACAATCTAAGGTGGAAACCTTACTTTACTAACCGTGATATTGGAATGCAAGATAACACAATATAATACAATCGAATTGAAAGTAAGGGTAATAAATCAGGTAAAATAAGAGAAAGCTTCCAAAACCGAAAGGTCTGCTTGAATGAAGGCGCACAGCTCGGAAGCACACCCAGCACTCTGCGTGGCTGCCGGAGAGAGAGTGTGAGCCTGATCACGCAACTCATATCCCGTGATTTCAGTGACGTATCTTCCCTCTCTGACCGTGAGGTCCTCTGGGATACGCAGTTCTTCTTCTCTTTTGAGAAGCAGGTATCTGGAAGGTTGTCAATCCACGGAACCGGACTATTAACCCTGTAATTACCCGGGCTGTCCATGATGCTATGATGTGGAATACCAATGGCAAAATTACAAAACCATGCCAGCTTGGCTCAAAGCCTGGTCAGCAGCACCCATCCAAGGCATGCGCTGCCCAACAAGGTTTTGAAGCTAACGGCTGACTGCCATGAGCACAGCGCTGAGAGCTGCTTTTCACAAAGAAAGCAGCTGAACAAAGTTGAGACTGGGGTGTTCTGACCTGGGTACAATTGGCACAGGCACCAGCTAAGATAATCCTACATGGTAGGAGAGAGTGTAGCACAGGGCAGAACCCATGTGCTAACTGTTGGAAACAGTGTGTGAGCAGGGGAGCACACACTGCGTCAGCCCGAGGAGATGCAGGAAGTTGAGCAAACACAGATACACACACCCACAAACTCCAAACACATGCATGCAGGGCTGGCTGAAGTAGCACAGCACTCAGATGGAAAGTTCACTTCCTGTGGGGGTGAGAAGAGATGGTATCATGTGGGGCCACATCCACATCCTGACTCACCACCCTGGGGGTTCAGCAGGGAGGGCTGGGCCCAGTATTGCCCCGGACGTGGGTCCAACGGGGGAGTGCAGGGAACTGGGACCGCTCCAACCACAGGGACCCCTCCTGAGCCCCCGTTCCACACTAAAGCTGTGGCCGAGCCGCTGGATTCTCCGTCGTGGCCTGCAAGGGAGGGAGAGCAGTGAGCCCTGGCTCTGTGCTCGCTGTGGGACATGGAGCATCATGCCACCACTAGCACTATTACCCCAAAGCAACGAGGGGCCCCAGAGTGCCCTGACCCCAAGCACTGGCAGGGGACAGTTCTGCCCTTGGCACTCACCTGGTGCTGCTTCGTAACTATACTTCTCCTACCCTGCAGACAGAAAGAAGTGCCAGCATTGCGCTCATGTCAGAACATGGGCATTCCCAAGGGGGTCCAGGCCCCACCTGCAGTTCCTGCTTTCTCCCCCCAGCTCTCTGCTTTTACCTGACATGCTCTTCCACACCAATAATCCATCGACAACAGCGATGACAGCCACGATGGCGACGACCGCCCCGGCCACAATGGGGATCAAGTTGGGCTGCGGCTCTGGGGGAGAGCGCAGTTGTCAGGAAAGGAAGGGGCGGCCCCCGAATCCCAACCCCACATACCCCACGCTGCCAGCTCACCCCATGAGAAGAGGCCAGGCTGGGGCAGGCTGGTGTGCTCCACGCGACACCGGTACTTGTCCCCATCCTCCGGCAGCACATCAATGGCAGCCGAGGCGTGGTAGGTGCCATCCCTATTGGGCACGACGCCCCCCCAGTGGGTCTCCTGGTCCCGGACCATGCCGTCCTTCATCCAGCTGATGCTGATGGGCCACGGGTAGAAGCCATAAGCGCGGCAGAACAAGGTCAGGATCCCGTTCGCTTCCTTCCCCCACACTCGCACCTCAGGCAGCACTGCAGATGGATGATGCTGTAAGCTGGGCTGAGCTCTCCACACTGAACCCCCGCCCCACACCCAGCCCAGCCCCACCTCCCCCTCCCATCCTCACCTCTCCTTTTCAGCGCTGCCTTCCCATGCTCCAGGTATCTCCTCAAGTTCTGAACACAGACAGTCCCCAGCTCATGCTTCCATCTCTCAGCATACGTCCCTTCTGTCTCCCATCTCCTCTTGGTGATTTCTGCCACTGGATCCGCCGCGGTGAACGTCATCGTGTCCATATCAAAGGCAATGTAGTCCCTCCCATCAAATGCATACTGATCGTACCCTCGGATGCTGCCGTCCTCCAGGATGTCACAGCCAAACATCTTCTGCAGTGTGTGAGACCCTGAGGCACAGCCAGGGTGGGGGGTGAGGGACTTCATAGGCTCTTGGGCACTGCGAGTGCTGTGGGGCTGGGATGGGGTGGGTGAGATCTGAAACGGGGCAGCCCCTGGGTGGTGACACCACACACACACAGCCCACTATAGCAGGGCATGGGGCGCATCCAACCCTCAGTGGGGCTGGCAGAAGCCCCTGCCCCACAGAGCTCCCGTCCCAGTTCCATAGCACTGTGGCTTCGGCAATGCTCACCTCCACTTCTGTTGTAGCGCACCTGCAGCCTGTGCAGCCCCTCGGAGAACTCCAGCTCACCCTCCCGGGCCTTCAGGGTTTGTGTGTCCCAGTGCTCCTGATCCTCCTGCGGCAGCTTCTCCACGATGGGGTGCACCCACCGGCTCTTACTGTCGTACTTCCCGAAGAGTTCGCCATCCACGTACCCGACGATCACGAACTGCGGCATCCCGGGGCCGGGATCCGTCATCCCGGTCATGAAGTAGCGCAGGGAGTGCGACCCTGCGGGAACAGACGGCGTCGGAGCCGTGAGCCGCGAGTGGGGGTCCCGCGGACGCAGCTCCGGCGTCGGGGAGCGAGGAGCCGCGGGTCCCGATGCCGGGGGCAGACCGGTCCCGCAGCACTCACCGCACTCCGCCGCGCCCAGCAGCAGCCCCAGCAACACCGCCTCGCTCGGACCCATGGCACGGCAACCCACCACACTGCACCGCACCGTTGAATTTCGCGGACACCCCAGACCCCGCCCCGCGTCCCCATTGGTGCCTCCGCCCATCCCGGCCAATGGCGACAGTGAGCAAGGGTGACATCACCGGGAGCCAGGCAGATCTCGCTCGCGAGGGTTGTCAGAATGGAAATCGAAAACTCAGAGGGCGGGAGGGGACGAGGGGTCCGTGGCACGACCCCGGCAGCAGCGGGGCTGTCCGCACAACGCCGTGTCATCACCGGGGCCGTGTCCCTGAGCCAGGGGAGGTGGCCGAGGGCCTCTGTCTGCGGGATGAAGGGAAGGGAAGGAAAGGGAAGGGTAGTTGTCTATCACAGTGCAGAGATGGGAGAGCAATGGGAACACCACCAGTGCCAGGCACACGGAACACTCCTGCCAGTGTGTTCCGTGTGCCTGGCACTGGTGTGTTCCCATTGCTCTCCCATCTCTGCAAGGATAGGTTGGGTGCAGAGAGGCACAGAGACCTCAAGGGTGGAAAGGATTACCACTGATCCCCACCGGATGGGGAATGGTCCCGAGGGCAGCGGCTATGAGCAGCACCTGAGCTTTGTGGGTTGTTCTGCCCAGACAGGAGGAGACCGAGGGGAGGCTCCGTGGCACCTCACAGCCCCCTCATGGTGGCCCGCAGGCTTCTCTTGGCAGCCAAGAAGGTATCCATCCGTTCCCTCCCACACAGTGAGAACACCCGGCCCTGTGTGCAGGCCTTGGCTTCTCTCATGCTTGGTAACTCTGCTTTTCTTCTGCTGAGGCGCTCTTATCCTAACACAGCAGCCTTACAACAGCCTTCCCAGCCCATAATAATACCCACACTATTCACAACGTTCACAAGCTATTGCAGTTCTGCAAGTGAGAATTAATCCCATCATTCAGCAACTCCATTTCCAAAGCATGCCACTCACATCTGTGGTATTTCTACCTTTTCACACCAGCTGTTTCTAAGGACCAGTTACAGAATACAGACATGGTGCTCTGCTTCTTCAGGCCAGGTCCCCCTTTTCCATATCCAATGCAGAAACACAGCCTTGGAAAGCCATCTGCACCCAATCGGTAGGCATTTCAGTGTCGTATGCTGCCAGGTTCCCATTGCCTGGCTCCTGTGGCCAGAGAGTATTTGCATTTATAATCCAGCCTCCTAAGAAATGAGCTGTGTTGCTCTGTGGGAATCCTCGGGGCTTTGGAAGCACTGCCCACTTCCCAAGCGTGTCTGCAATCACAGCGGAAGGCTCAGAGGTAATTAAACGATAACGACAGTCAGTGGTTGGAGAGAGTGACGAAAGCCAAACGGATGGTTTGTTGAGGAATGGGGCGCGGGCAGAACCTACATATGCTGCATTCCCTCGGCTGGACGGCCCTTCTTTTGTCCTCTTCTTCTGCCAGTGTGGAATTGTGGGGCACTTTGGTACTGTGGGAATGGGATGTTGTTTCTGCATTACAACTAACAGCATAAATATTTTACTGATAGTTCTTTCCAGAGGGGTCTTTTTCCTTCACCAGGGCTCTCTGACGATCTGTGCACGCTCAGCAGAGAGGTGCAGTAATTGATGGTCACAGAGATGAGGTGGATGGGGTCATTTATTGGTACAGAGACTGCAGCTCTGCTCTGTGCAGCCGTCTGGAATAGCTCTGAGCCTGGAGGTACAGACAGATTGCACATCCCACTCCCAAACACTGTGACAGGGATATCAATGGGCTCGTTATGTTGGAAGACTGCTAATTGCTGGTGCTGGACAGACAAGCCCTGAGTGATAGGGAATTGAAGGAGGAGAAGCAAAACAATGAGCAGTATCCATGTTCAGATAGCAACGATTTGTGCTCAGCAGGTATGGATGCATTCAGCTGAGCGTCGGGAAGATTTGTGAACCTGAAGCACTCAGCCAATGAAGAACCATGGGAGGAAGAAATCAACATTGGGTAACAGGGTATAAAAGACGTAACGCTGCTTTCTGTGTGTGCTGCTACATGCGGGACAGCCGACATTGCAGTGGGACTAAAACCTGCTTTGATCAGAGATCCCATCCTGATACATTACTTGGGTATCACCAACGGGTGCGGGTTCTCATTTTCAGCTGATGGCTCAGAGCCAAGCTTGGCCGTGTGGGTTGGGCTGTGTACTGCGGAGGCCCCCCCCCACATTGAGTGCACCAACCGCCATTGTGGGCAGAACCATGGCTGAATAGGAGGAGAGAACTTAGAAAACCACAGCCGCTCCCCCTCTTCCTGCAGCGCTGTGGAATATTTTTGACTCCCCAGACAGGTCGTGGCACAGCTGCCCCATGGCATCGCTGCTTGTATGGGAACTGCTGAGTCCTGGCCTGACCCACTGACAGATCACCTGGAGAAAGGACCCGGTCAGCCATGTGTGAGAGGTACATTGTGTTTTTGTAGTGGAAATTTCCAGTATTTCTTTATGTCGTTTAGATTAACTTGTTTTTCACAGAGAAAGCTGCTGAACAGAGTAAAGTTGAGACTGAGCAATCCGATCTGGATAGAATTGGCACAGGCATCAGGTAAGGAAATTCTATAGGGTAGGGGAGAGCCTAGCACAGGACAGAAGGAGTGTGCAGACTGTTGGAAATGTTGTCCTCCTATCTCCCTAAAAGGTAAAGAACATATCCAAAGACAATGGGTTGCTAAGAGACGTTGTATGGAAACATAATGGAGCAACAGCTTCGGACGACTGGGAGCCTGAGATGTTCCACCAATGAGTGCCAGGAGAGGCTTTGCCTGTGTTGGACCCAGGGGAGAAAACAGAGTGGATTTCACTCATCAGGAGTGCAATTTCTGCCTTGGCAGTAGGGGGCGTGCGCCCGTTGTTGCAATCATGGACACACTGCTCTTCACAGAGATCTCGGCCTGATTCGAAATTGTAGACCTGGAGCGTGTTTCTCACAAAGCTGCAAACATCAGCCCGAGCTCCAAGGTGGGCGAGGAGAGCCCAGGGAGCAAAGGGCTTCACCGTGGTGCTGGGCATAAAAGACATAACACTGCTTTCTGTGTGTGCTGCTTTATGCGGGACAGCCAGCATTGCAGTGGTGAGTAAAACTGGCTTTGATCAGAGATTGCGTCCTGATCAACTACTT
Organism: Gallus gallus; assembly: GCF_016699485.2. NCBI lineage: Eukaryota > Metazoa > Chordata > Aves > Galliformes > Phasianidae > Gallus > Gallus gallus. The sequence continues at coordinate 1,871,955 of NC_052547.1, forward strand.
GTTTATCACCTACGGATGTGGGTTCTCCTCTCCTCCTGTAACTGCTCAGAGCCGAGCACAGCTGTGTGAGCTGGGCTCTGTACTGCGAAGGACCTCCCACCAACCGTCTGAACGAACCGCTGCTGTTTCCAGTGGGAAATTTGAAAGATGCAGCATGACCACAGGAACGCTCTGTCAGCGTGGTTTGGCTTCCCCAGACAGATCCTCTGCCTGCACACGCTGCTCAGCTGAATGGTACCAACACCGGCTTTGGCTTCTCACGTCTTCACATTTCACACTGCACTGAACTCCTTCCTGCTCCTCTTGCTCCTCTCTCTTTCCTTCTTTCCTTCTTTCCACTCCCCTTTCTCTCTCCTTTTTCTCCCCCCTTTCTAATCCTCCCGAGCCCCTCCTTCAGTCCTTTCTTCTATCCCCCCCATCCTAACTGTCCACCCCACAGCAGTCTGTGCAAATACCAATACTGAAGCACAAGGTTTCCACGCCTGCAGAGGGAGAACGACTGAACCATTTCTCAGAGCACAAAGCAGCACCAGAACCCACAGCACACCAGAGGAGAAGGATCCCAACAGGGTAAGGCTGGGGATGGGGAGCAAAAGAGTGGAATGGGTGGAAAAAAGGGAAACAGAAAGAGGAAAACCACTTCTACCAACATCTGCCTTCCAGTTCTGACCCCCAGCTCCCAGAAGAGGATGTGCACATATCGGTGCTGGAGTCCAATACTTCCACACCCGCTATGGGAGAAGGAGACCAACAGGAAACATTTTTAGAGCACAAAGCAGTAACGGAACCCCTTGGGCAGAGTGGGGAAAAACCGCAATGGGGTAATGGTGGGGACTGAGCAGGAAGGAGGGCATGTGGGGGAACAGGAGTAGAAGGGCGTGTCCCCACCCACTCTCTGCCCCCCAGGCTCCCGGTGCCATGGGACGGGAAGGAGGAGATCCCGTGTGCAGCTCATTGCCGTGCATGCAGCGGTGGGAGCACTCATCCTCATGCTGGTGGTGCTGGTGATATCGACCGGTGAGTGCCACCAAGCGACCCCACGGTGAGAGGATGCCTCAGGTTTGGGTACAGAGCAGGGAATTGGGGTTTCCAGCACGTAGATGCGCTCCTCAAGCACAGCCCTGCTCCCACGTGCTCTGGGGCAGCCACGTGGTGCCCTACACCACGCTCTGCTCAACTTTTCTAACCGCCCCCGGGCTGCACTGTGACGTGCTGCGGCCTCATCTCCCACCGCGGTCGGAGGGAGGTGAGAGAAATGCAGATGTCCTGCTCCTTGCCCCACATTTGTTCAATTCCTCATTTTCAGTGTGTCGGCGGGCCTCCATCCCACCTTTCTCAGCCTTTGGCCACGCATGCCCCAACGCCTGGGTCGGATTCCAGGGGAAATGCTATTATTTTTCGAAGGAGGAGAATGATTGGAACAGCAGCAGGGAGCACTGCAATGCCCACGGAGCTTCCCTGGCCACCATAGGCAGTGCGGAGGAGATGGTGAGATGGGGACATGAGCCCAAAGCTCTGGGGAAGGCACCAGGCTGGGGAGGGACAGCGGCACGTTACTGCCCCTCACCCCTCCCGCATCCATCTGGGGGACGTCCCGAGATGTGCACCTCTGGGGGCAGCTCTTGTGCCATGGAAGCACAAACAAGCTTCGTCCACGCAGCAGAACGCAGCGCCTTGCAGCCTGCTGGAGCCTGAGATGTGGGTGGGACAGATGCTAAAACCTCCTAACATTCAACACTCTCTTCCTTTAAAGGATTTCATGATGCGCTTCCAGGGCCCGGCAAACTGTTGGATCGGGCTGCACAGGGAAGAAGAGGACGCCCAGTGGACATGGAGCGATGGCACAGCCTTCACCAACTGGTCAGTCTGTCTGTCCAGCTGTCCAGGCCATGACTTCCCACGGGCTCTCTTTGGGATGGGGACCTTCTCCTGGTGCCACAGCCGTGGTTTACCGTGGCCCGCCAGGCTCAGGCTTGGTGCTCCACCATGAGCCCTTTCTGCCCTTGCTTCCCCAGGAGAGGCAGCCCCAGCTTTTCTCAGCAGATTGGGGCACCTTTCCCATTCTCCTCCCTCTTGGGCACAGGTTTGAGCTGCGAGGTGGAGGCCGATGTGCGTACCTGAATGGGGATAGGATCAGCTCATCCCTGTGCCACCTACACAAGCACTGGGTCTGCAGCAGAGCTGACCACTACGTCCTCTGGAAGCAAAAGGTGCACCCACAATGAGAGATCCCATCACCACCAACCTTGTGCCAGTGCTGCTGTTGTATTACAGTGTATTTTCTTGCAGCCCGATGTCGTTTCTAGTCAATTACTTTGTTTCTGCTCAGATCGTTGCTGCCGTGTTGTTTTTGGGCCCATCTCGCTATCCTTTTCCCTGTTCCCCTTTTCTGGGGTGTCGATCCGTGGGTCCCTCTGCCCCGCTACTCACGGAACCGGGCCGAACCAGCCCATAAACCACTGACATTGTGGATGAGGTGCTACGAGATGAGGCTGAGGAGCTCAGCGGTGGTGATGGTGATTGGAGGACAGTTGGACGGGATGATCCTGTAGGTCCTTTCCAGCCCTGTGCCTCTATGATTCTGTCATCATTCTGAGCCAGTCTCTGTCCGGGCCGTATTGTTTCAGGCACGCTCTGACCTCACTGCACAGAGGTGCTCTCTGAACTGCACGCTGCATCTCTAGTGCTATTGGCTTCTTAAAGCCATTCTCCTCTGCAATTCCCTGCAGTTTACAAAGAACCATAGAATGGTTTGGGTTGGAAGGGACCTTTCAGACCATTCAGTTCCATCCCCGGCTGGAGGCAGGGACACCTCCCACCACACCAGGCTGCTCACAGGGCGGGGGCATCCACAACCTACTCCACTGTCTAAATCCACCCTCTTCCACTCTAAAGCCATTTCCCCTCCTCCTGTCGCTCCACGCCCTTACAAAACAGACCCCTCCCAGCTTTCCTGGAGGCCCCCTTCAGGTACAGCCCATGACTTCGGGTACGCTTAGCTGGGCAGCAATGGAAGCTGCTGGCAGCTCACCCAGTGTCTCCGTGCAGAAGAGGCCTCTGCACAGCCACAACCTTCCCGGGATCTGCACTGGCCAATACCTTCAGGGAGTCACACGCCTTCGGGACTCCTTCGATTTCTTTCTCTGCCCATCCTGCCAAGCCGCTGCCCATCGTAAAGACGCGGAGTTTGCAGTAAGCAAAGCGTGCTCTATTGCAGCCGCTGCCATCGCTTCCCGCAGCGTTGTGGGACGGGACGGGACGGGACGGGAGCGCTGCCCCAGGCACGGAAGCACCGCCATTCTTTCTCCATCAGCCCCCCCCCCCCCTTCCACGCCCGTCCACACTGCGCTTCCGCTCCAGGCCGGATGTGATGTCATCGCCGGGCGCCGCGGCGGGCCGTGAAGGCGTCACAGGGCGGAGCGCCGCTCAGTCCGCCGGGGTCGTTCCCCGCCGTGTCCCTGCGCTTCCTGCGCTGCTTCACGGCCTGCGGACGCACCGGGCCGCGTTTCCCGCGGTTGCTGCCCGCTGTCCCCGTGGGCGAAGCGCCGCCCGGCCGACGGCTGAGATCCTCTCCCGTGTCTCGCGGTTCCCGCGGGACGGTCGCCGTTTGCCGTCGGCCGCCTCGGCCTCTTCGTGCCCCAATGGGAGCTGCCGAGTCCCGGCTTGACCCAGCGATGGAGCACCTGGGAAAGGAGCGGGCAGCCCTGGCGGCACAGCTGGAGGCGGTGCAGCGGTGTGAGCGGGAGGGGCGGAGCCTGCCCGCACTGCTCTGAGACCTCATGGAAGGGCTGAGAGCGGCTGGGAAGGCTCTGTGCGTGGAGATCCCTCCCTGGGGGGGTATCTCCCCGTGAGCCGAGATGTTCGCAGACCGCTGAGCGTTCCTTTCCTGTTTGTCCCTTTGCCATTCCTCTCCTGTATCGCCTTTCCACCGTGCTGTTCTTTCCCACTGTCACAGCCGCCCCATAGCAGCACCGCCCCATAGCAGCACCGCCCCAAAGCCTCACCGCCCCAAAGCAGCACCGCCCCATAGCAGCACCGCCCCAAAGCCTCACCGCCCCATAGCAGCACCGCCCCAAAGCCTCACTGCCCCATAGCAGCACCGCCCCATAGCAGCACCGCCCCAAAGCCTCACTGCCCCATAGCAACACTGCCCCATAGCAGCACCGTCCCAAAGCCTCACTGCCCCATAGCAGCACCACCCCAAAGCCTCACCGCCCCAAAGCCTCACTGGCCCATAGCAGCACCGCCCCAAAGCCTCACTGCCCCATAGCATCACTGCCCCATAGCAGCACCGCCCCAAAGCCTCACCGCCCCAAAGCCTCACTGCCCCATAGCAGCACCGCCCCAAAGCCTCACTGCCCCATAGCAGCACCGCCCCAAAGCCTCACTGCCCCATAGCATCACTGCCCCATAGCAGCACCGCCCCAAAGCCTCACTGCCCCATAGCAGCACCGCCCCATAGCAGCACCGCCCCAAAGCCTCACTGCCCCATAGCAGCACTGCCCCATAGCATCACTGCCCCAAAGCCTCACTGCCCCGTAGCTGCACTGCCCCATAGCAGCACCACTCCATTGTGTCTCTACCCCATAACGTTGCCCAATAGTGTCACTGCCCCATAGCATCGCTGCCTGCATGGGAACTGCTGAGTCCCAGCCTGACCCTCTGATGGATCACCTGGGAAAGGACCGCTCAGCACAGGCAGCAGAGGTGAAGGCGATGCAGCTGTGCAGCAGGAAGGGTTTGAGCCTGGCTGCACTCCTCTTAGACCCCATAGAAGAGCTGACAGCCACTGGGTGAGGATTTCTGGTTGGGGATCCCTCCTTGGCGGAGTTTTCCCCTGCGATCGTGGAGTGTTCTGAAAGGGGTGAGCAATCTGCTTCCCTTCCTCTATTGCACCTCCTGTCTGTGTGATGAAATTGACAACAAACAAAACGCTTCAGTTTCTCTCTTGGGATACGGTATAGTCGCTTCTTATTCTTTCTTTGTTTCATACATGGGAAAGCAGGGGTCAAACTCCCCCTGTTTTCCCAAATTTTCCTGTGGTACAGAACTTCAGGATGTGTTTTTAGGGTCTTGATTGAAAAACAGCACAGAAGAGAAGGGGTTGGACTGGATGATCTTGTAGGTCTTCTCCAACCCTGGTCATTCTATGATTCTATCAAGTGATCAGCAGGACATTGGAGAGGTGATTTTGTCTTTATTTTCCTGGCTGTAAAATGCTGTTATTTGGCCCTCTCCCAGCACACACACAACGTGCAGTTGAGGTCTCCCGTGCCTGGAAAGAGTTACAGAATCATAGAATGGCTGAAGCTGAAGCTGAAGGGGTCCTTCAGGCCCATGTGGTTCCAGCCCCCTGCTGTGGGCTGCTTGTCCCCCACCAGATCAGGCTGCTCAGGGTCTCATCCAGCCTGTCCTGGGATGCTCCCGGAGGGGGGTTATCCACGGCTTCTCCTGGCAGCCTGTGCTGGGACCTCACCTTTGAGTAAAACATTACCCTCTTACATCTAACCTAAATTTCTCCACTTTTTGTGTAAAAAAAAAGTCTCTGAGGGAAGGGCTGTGCGTGGCAGGGAGCTTCACCGAGCCACGGGGCTGAAGCCTTGAGAAGTTTTGGGTGAACGTGGTGTAGAGCAAACAAAGGCGGTGACACGGCCTTTATTTGAGAAATAGGTGCTGTAGGGAAAGATATCAGAGAGAAATGAACTCACCCCTCCCAGTAACAGTTTGGAGAAAGGGGTGAGCTGAGGAACGCAGCGTTCATCCTTGTGCTGCAGGAGGAAAGGGTGGGGGGAAAGGGAGCCTGCGCAGACTCAGACAGCACTGTGCTCCCAGAGGCATCACTGAGACAGAAAGGGTGGCTCCAGCCCCCGTCCGCTCCAGGCAGTCACGTGCTCATAGAATCATAGAATCCTAGAATCGCTAAGGTTGGAAAAGACCCACAGGATCATCCTGTCCAACCATTTGCCCTACATCAATGGTTCTCGCTAAACCATGTCCCTCAACACAACGTCCAAACGCTCTTTGAACACCACCAGGCTCGGTGACTCCACCACCTCTCTGGGCAGCCCATTCCAGTGCCTGACCACCCTTTCAGAGAAGGAGTATTTCCTAACGTCCAGCCTGAATCTTCCCGGCGCAGCTTGAAGCCATTCCCTCTCGTCCTATCACTGTCACCCGAGAGAAGAGGCTGACCCCCAGCTCACCACAACCTCCCTTCAGGTAGTTATAGAGAGCAATAAGGTCTCCCCTGAGCCTCCTCTTCTCTAGACTGAACAACCCCAGCTCCTACAGCCGCTTCTCATAAGGCCTGTGCTCCAGACCCCTCACCAGCTTTGTTGCCCTCCTCTGGACACGCTCCAGGGCCTCGATGTCTTTCTTACAGTGAAGGGCCCAAAACTGGACACAGTACTGAAGGTGCAGCCTTACCAGTGCTGAGTACGGGGGGATAATTACTTCCCTGTTCCTGCTGGCCACACTGTTTCTGATACAAGCCAGGATGCCATTGGCCTTCTTGGCCCCCTGGGCACACTGCTGGCTCATGTTCAGTCTAGCGTCAATCAACACCCCCAGGTCCATTTCCTCTACACAGTCTTCCAGCCACTCTGCCCCAAGCCTGTAGCGTTGCCTGGGGTTATTATGGCCAAAGTGCAGGACCCGGCATTTGGTCTTGTTGAATCCCATCCCATTGGCTTCAGCCCAGCTATCCAACCTATCCAGATCCCTCTGTAAGGCCTCGCTACCCTCAGGCAGATCAACACTTCCAGCTAGCTTGGTGTCATCTGCAAACTTACTGAGGGTGCACTCAATGCCCTCATCCAGGTCATCAATAAAGATATTAAACAGGACAGGCCCCAGCACCGACCCCTGGGGAACACCACTCGTGACCGGTCGCCAGCTGGATTTAACTCCATTCACCACCACTCTCTGGGCCCGGCCCTCCAGCCAGTTCCTTACCCAGCAAAGAATGTGTCTGTCCAAGCCACGATCTGCCAGCTTCTGGAGGAGAATACTGTGCGAGACAGTGTCAAAGGCTTTGCTGAAGTCTAGGTAGACCACATCAACAGCCTTTCCCTCATCCAGCAGACGGGTCACTGGATCATAGAAGGAGATCAGGTTGGTCAAGCAGGACCTGCCCTTCGTGAACCCATGCTGGCTAGGCCTGATCCCCCGGTTGACCTGCATGTGCCGCGTGATCTCCCTCAAGACAATCTGCTCCATAATCTTCCCCGGCACCGAGGTCAGGCTAACAGGCCTGTAGTTCCCCGGATCCTCCCTGCAGCCCTTCTTGTAGATGGGATTCACATTGGCAAGCCTCCAGACTTCTGGGACCTCACCCGTCAACAAGGAGCGCTGATAGATGATGGAAAGCGGCTCGGCTATCACCTCTGCCAGTTCTCTCAGCGCTCTCGGGTGAATCTCATCCGGTCCCATGGACTTGTGGCAGTCCAGTTGGAGTAGCAGGTCTCTAACTGTTACCTCCTGAATCGTGGGGGGTTTAGCAGAGCTGAGGTGCTGCTCGTAGCCGCTGCCCTCGGGATCATTCCCCGTCCGGTGGGGATCAGTGGTGATCCTTCCCACCCTTGGGGTCTCTGTGCCTCTCTGCACCCAACCTATCCTTGCTGGGAGGAGTGTTCCGTGCCCCCCACACCGGTGGTGCTCCCATCGCGGCCCTCGACCGCGCTCTGGCGGACGGCTCCTTCCCTTCTTCCGGGGGTCGCCCCACGGTCCCGCTCGTCCCCTCCCGTCCTCCGAGCTTTCGCTTTCACTTTTGACAACCTTCGCGAGCGAGATCTGCCTGGCGCCCGGTGACGTCACCCGCGGTCACGGACTCCATTGGCGGGGACAGGCGGAGGCACCAATGGGGGCGCGGGGCGGTGCCTGGGTAGTCCACGGAGCGGCGCCGTGCGGCGCCATGGGTCCGTGCGAGGCGGTGTTGCTGGGGCTGCTGCTGGGCGCCCTGGGCGCGGCGGAGTGCGGTGAGTGCTGCGGGACCGGGCTGCCCCCGGCACCGGGACCCGCGGCTCCTCGCTCCCCGACGCCGGGGCTGCGTCCGCGGGACCCCCACCCGCGGCTCACGGCTCCGACGCCGTCTGTCCCCGCAGGGTCGCACTCCCTGCGCTACTTCCTGACCGGGATGACGGATCCCGGCCCCGGGATGCCGCGGTTCGTGATCGTCGGGTACGTGGACGACAAAATCTTCGGTATCTACGACAGTAAGAGCAGGACTGCACAGCCCATCGCGGAGATGCTGCCGCAGGAGGACCGGGAGCACTGGGCTGCGCAGACCCAGAAGGCCCAGGGCGGTGAGCGGGATTTTGACTGGTTCCTGAGCAGGCTGCCGGAACGCTACAACAAAAGTGGAGGTGAGCGTGGGGGAAGCTGCAGCGCGATGCGTCTGGGACAGGAGCTCTGTGTGCCGAGGGTGTCCGCCAGCCCCACGGATGTCTGGCCGTGCCCCACGCCCAGCTGTGCTGGGCTGTGCATGTGTGGTGGCACTGTCCCTGGGCTGCCCTGCTCCTGCGCCCACCCACCCCACCCCAGCCCCATGGCACTCGCGGTGCCCCACAGCCCAAGAAGCCTCTCACCTATCACTCTGGCTGTGCCTCAGGGTCTCACACGATGCAGATGATGATCGGCTGTGACATCCTGGAGGACGGCAGCATCCGAGGGTACGATCAGTATGCGTTTGATGGGAGGGACTTCCTCGCCTTTGATATGGACACGATGATGTTCACCGCGGCGGATCCAGTGGCAGAAATCACCAAGAGGAGATGGGAGACAGAAGGGACGTATGCTGAGAGATGGAAGCATGAGCTGGGGACTGTCTGTGTTCAGAACTTGAGGAGATACCTGGAGCATGGGAAGGTGGCACTGAAAAGGAGAGGTGAGGATGGGAGGGGGGTGTGGGGTGAGCTGGGTGTGGGGCAGGGGCTCAGTGTGGGGTGCTCAGCCTGGCCCACAACATCACCCACCTGCAGTGCAGCCCGTGGTGCGAGTGTGGGGGAAGGAGGCCGACAGGATCCTGACTTTGTCCTGCCGCGCTTATGGCTTCTACCCGCGGCCCATTGCCATCAGCTGGATGAAGGACGGCATGGTCCGGGACCAGGAGACCCACTGGGGGGGCATGGTGCCCAACAGCGATGGCACCTACCACGCCTCGGCTGCCATTGATGTGCTGCCGGAGGATGTGGACAAGTATTGGTGCCGCGTGGAGCACACCAGCCTGCCCCAGCCTGGCCTCTTCTCATGGGGTGAGCCTGGCAGCGTGGAGTGCGTGGGGTTGGGGTCTGGGGGGCCACCCTTTCCATTCCTGACAAAGCCACTCTACTCCCAGAGCCGCAGCCCAACCTGACTCCTTCTGTGGCCGGGGCAGTCGGCGCCATCGTGGCTGTCATTGCTGCTGTCGTTGGAGTCGTGGTGTGGAAGAGCAAGTCAGGTAAAGGTAGAGGGCTGGGGGGGAAGGTGTGTTTGGGGGGGGGGGGGGGGGACGTGCTCAGAATCCCTTAGGATTGCCCACTCTTTGACATGAGCCTGGTGCTGACACTTTTTTCTGTCTGTAGGGAAGGAGAAGAAGGGTTATGAAGCAGCAGCAGGTGAGTGCCAAGGGCAGAACTGGCAGAAGACTGCCAGTGCTTGGGGTCAGGGCACTCTGGGGCCCCTTGTTGCTTATGGGGTCACAGTGCAGGTGGTGGCATGATGCTCTGTACTACACAGCGAGCACAGACACAGGGCTCATTGCTCTCCCTTCCTTGCAGGCCACGATGGGGAATCCAGCGTCTAAGCCATGGTTAGAGTGTGAAACCGGGACTCAGGAGGGGTCCCTGTGGTTGGAGCGGTCCCGGTTCCCTGCGCTTTTCCGTTGGGCCCACAGCTGGGACAATACTGGGCCCACCCTCCCTGGAGAACCCCCAGGGTGGTGAGTCGGGACGGGGACGTGGTCCCATATGACACCACCTCTTCTCACCCACACAGAAAGTGAACTTTCCATCTGAGTGCTGTGCTACTTCAGCCAGCCCTGCATGCATGTGTTTGGAGTTTGTGGGTGTGTGTATCTCTGTTTGCTCAACTTCCTGCATCTCCTCGGGCTGACGCAGTGTGTGCTCCCCTGCTCACACACTGTTTCCAACAGTTAGCACATGGGTTCTGCCCTGTGCTAGGCTCTCTCCTACCATGTAGGATTATCTTACCCGGTGCCTGTGCCAACTGTACTCAAGTCGGAATGCCCCAGTCTCAACTTTGTTCAGCAGCTTTCTTTGTGAAAAGCAGCTCTCAGCGCTGTGCTCATTGTAGTCAGCCATTAGCTTCAAAACCTTGTTGGGCAGCTCATGCCTTGGATGGGTGCTGCTGACCAGGCTTTGAGCCAAGCTGGCATGGTTTTGTAATTTTGCCATTGGTATTCCACATCATAGCATCATGGACAGCCCGGGTAATTACAGGGTTAATAGTCCGGTTCTGTGGACTGACAACGATCCAGATACCTGCTTCTCAAAAGAGAAGAAGAACTGCGTATCCCAGAGGACCTCACGGTCAGAGAGGGACGATACGGCACTGAAATCACGGGATATGAGTTGCGTGATCAGGCTCACACTCTCTCTCTGACAGCCATGCAGAGTGCTGGGTGTGCTTCTGAGCTGTGCGCCTTCATTCAAGCAGACCTTTCGGTTTTGGAAGCTGTCTCTTATTTTAAATGATTTATAACCCGTACTTTCAATTTGATTGTATTATATTGTGTTATCTTGCATTCCAATATCACGGTTAGTAAAGTAAGTTTTCCACCTTAGATTGTTGCCACTGCTGTTCTTTTTCCCTCTCTGAGCCCAGCTCCCATTCCCCCGCCCCTTTTCCCTTCCCATTTTAGGGTGCCAGGGGCCCCATGGGCCCACTGCCCCCCTGTCACGGGCATAGATTGATCTAGATTGAGCTAGATAACTCCGTGACAGCTTTTGGCGCAGAACGCGGGCAATCTGAAGCTTTTAACGCTAACAGAGAAAAGAAAGGATTTCTATAAGCCGGAGACTGCCAGACTGCAAGGCAGTGCTAGTGTGACCTTCATAGATGAGATTATAGTCTGGGCAGTCTGCCGAACTCCGGACACTGTACCCAGTGGTGGATGTTGTTGTTGTTTTTCCCCCATTTTAGCAGCTACCAGCTATGAGTCTGCTCTTTATTGCAGGAGCGTTGTATAAGGGATGAAGGACAATCATGATCTTGGGAAATTATTGGCCTATAATTAACATCATGATTTCGTGCTGTGGAATTGTGTTCATATATAACCAAATAAGGGCCCTGATGGAGACACCTGCCTGGTACCTTTATGCAATGTGGTATCATTTTAAGTTTGACACTTTCAAACCAGTTTCCAGGCTTCCTTCTCAGTTTGTCACACGTTTTTTCAACTGCCGAGCTGGAGCTCATACTCACGTGCACGTTATCAATCTCCTTGAATGTTTTCCTCTCCATTTTGTTATGTGGAAGAAGTCTCCTCCAAAACCAGAGAATGCTGACTGGCAGGGAATATGGAGAGGTTTAGGAGAAATCTTAGAAGCGTGGGGACCCACAATGTCATGGCACTCCACTCTTGAACACCTGTGGGATCCCAGGAAACGAAGCCAGTATTTGAGTCAGGGATAGTGCGGCTCAGATAGATCGAAGGAGGTACGGCTTATTTGGGGCTTGGCTTGTGCTTACCGTGCTCTATGTAATACTCTTCTGGAGAGAGAGAGTTTCCAAGCAGAGGTTGAAGCCAAAGGGGGAAATCTCCAAGTCGAATCTGATCAGTCACAGGAGACACCAGTAGCAGTGTCAGCTGCCCCTGTGGAAGGCAAGAAAAGGAAGTGGGTGTCCACGCGTCTGGAATGGAAAAAAGAAGCAGCAGCAGCGGAGGAGGAGGTAGAGGAAGATCCAGGCCAGGGGGCCTCCTCAGAGCCACAAAAGGCAAAAGCAAAAACCAAGAGACACGGAGAGGCGAGTGATGAAGAGGAAGTCTCTATTTCTGTTTGCCGACCTCTGAAGATGACTGAAATCCAAGGCTCAAGGAAAGAGTTTACACGGCATCCGAACAAAACCCTTGTCACCTGGTTGCTTCGCTGTTGGGACGGGGGGGCCAGTAGCTTGTCTCTGGATAGTAACAAAGCCCGCCAACTAGGAGGCATTGCCAAAGACTCATCTATTGACAGAGGGATTAGTAGATGTTTGGATGGAGCCACCACCCTCTGGGAACGAATGTTAGTAGCCGTCAGGGAAAGGCATCCCGTCAGAGACAGTCTGAAGCCTGTGATGAAGAAGTGGGATACAGCTGAAAAAGGTATCCAGTATTTGAGGGAAATAGCTGTGGTGGGAATGGTGTATGACCCTAATTTTGCTCCTAACGATCCACGCCAAGGTCATGATCTGGAGAGAGTGAGGACGACGCCTGATATATGGCAGAAACTCACAAGAACAGCACCAGAAAGATACACCCCTACACCAGCAGCAACGTTTGACGGATACGAGGGCCAACAGAGAAGACCCCCAGTTTTGGAATTAATTTTTACACTTCAAAACGATGAACAAAATGTATCCCCAACGCACGCTTCCATTTCAGCCATCTCAGAATGAGCAAACAGACTGGATGAAGTACAAGAGCAAGTGTCTCTATTGATTAATCGTGACGAACCCGTAGTAGTATCAGAAACCTTTGATGAAGATCAGGATAAGCAAAGGGGCCTAATGAAAGAACTGATCAAGCTAATGAAAATCCACTTAGTTAAAGGGGATGGACCCTTCTCCTCACCCGCATCATCAAAAATCTCAGCTACTGAAGGCAAATTCTTTCCTGCTCAAATGAGGAACATTGTAGGATTGCATTGCGTATTGCCTTGTGGCGTTACCTCAGTGACCACAGAGAAGACATGAGGAAGTGGCATGACCACACTACTCCTGTACTGCGAGCACGGGTGAGAGAATTACAGAACTAATCAACCAGCGGTGTAGTTGCTCCAGTTACCACAGGTAATGAATAGAGGGGCCCTGCCCTCAGTCAGGGAGGGAGAGGGATAACAGAGTTTATTGGACTGCGCGGATCCGATGGCCTGGCACATCAGAACCACAGAAATATAAGACTCTGGTGGATACCGGTGCACAGTTCACTCCAATGCCCTCGAGTCATGAAGGGACAGAATCAATCCGTATTTCTGGAGTGACAGGGGGCTCTCAAGAACTGACTGTGTTGGAGGCCGAAATAAGCCTCACTGGTAAAGGCTGGCAAAAACACCCTATTGTGACTGGCCCAGGGGCTCCATGCATGCTGGGTATCGATTCCCTCAGAAGGGGGCATTTCAAGGATCCCAAGGGGTATCGATGGGCCTTTGGAATAGCTGCTGTAGATACAGACAACATTCAGCAGCTGTCTGTTTTGCCTGGCCTGTCAGAAGATCCATCTGTTGTGGGGTTGCTGCAAGTAAAAGAGCAGCAGGTACCGATTGCCACAAAAGCAGTGCACAGACGGCAGCACTGCACCAACAGGGACTCCTTGCTCCCCATTCATAAGTTGATTTGTCAGCTAGAGAGTCAAGGACTGATCAGCAGAACGCACTCGCCTTTTAACAGCCCCATATGGCCAGTGCGTAAAGCCAGAGGGGAACGGAGGCTGACGGTAGACTACCGTGGCCTGAATGAAGTCACACCCCCACTGAGTGCTGCTGTGCCGGGCATGTTAGAACTGCAATATGAACTGGAGTCAAAAGCAGCCAAGTGGTATGCCACCAGTGACATTGCTAATGCCTTCTTTTCCATTCCTCTGGCCACAGAATGCAGGCCGCAATTTGCCTTCAGCTGGAGGGGCGCTCAGTCTACTTGGAACCGTTTGCCCCAGGGGTGGAAACAGCCCAACCATTTGCCACGGTTGATCCAAACTGTACTGGAACAGTCAGTGTTCCTGAGCACCTGCAGTACATTGATAGCATCATTCTGTGGGGTGATACAGCAGAGAACGTTTTTGAGAAAGGAGAGCAAATAAGCCAGACCCTTCTGCAAGCTGGTTTTGCTATCAAGCGAAGCAAAGTGAAAGGACCTGCCCAGGAGAGTCGGTTCCTAGGTAGGAAGTGGCAAGATGGGCGCCGTCACATCCCAGCAGATGTGATCGACAAAATCACTGCCGTGTCTCCGCGCATTAGTAAGAAAGAGACACAATCTTTTCTGGGTGTGGTGGGCTTTTGGAGAATGCGCGTTCCAAAGTATAGCCTGTAGGAGAGTGGCTCAGGGAGCAAGGAGTTGTGAGCTTGAGTGCTATGTGCACAACCCAGGCTGTGAGACCTTGAAGCTGTCAAAGCAGGAAGACAAACTGAGGCTTCAGTTAAGATAAGGGGGTAGCTTGCCTGGGAAGAGATCAAGACAGTGGAATGCGAAGAACAGTGAAAAAAAAATGTGTGATGATGAATGCTGTACCAATAGCTAGCAAGCAAGATGCGTGATTTCTGTGTGCTAACCAATTATAAGTTGCCGTGTGTACCCTGTATTTCTGTATAAGTATGAGCTGATTCGGGCAATAAAGGATTAGAGGAGTTTCCACCAGTACTTCTGTGAAGACGCGTGGATTCATTCAGGCCGCCTTCCTTGAAGTGGCGCCCGAACAGGGACCCGGGAAAGCCGCACAAGTTGCCACAGCGGTTCGACGTGGAGGCAGCGGGATGCTCGAGAGTTGCCACAGCGGTTTGACACGGAAGGCAACGAGAGCGGGGAAGGATGCAGCGGGTAAGCTCCATGCCGAGAAGGCGGCAGCTCAGAGCGTTGTGTGCCAGACACACGTCGAATTAGACCCGAGGTGGGGTGAGTGCCGTGTGCCGGGATGGGCGGCCACTCGGGTAGGAAGATTGCGCAGCTTCCTCCTCGGCCACTTGCTGCTAGCATGGATGTGGAATTTGCAGCAGCACTGACACTGCTTCTCAGTATCCTCGCTAAGCGAGGGGAGACAGTGAAGGACAAAGACCTAGCTAAGCTAGTAACGTGGGCTCAGAACAGGGGTTCTTGAAGGCTCCTCCGCTCATTTTCGTAGTGGAAGAATGGTGTGAAATTGGGGACTGTATGTTTGACAGAGTCCTTCAGGGCAAGACGAAGGATGCTCCAGCCCTCGGTTCTACCTGGCGAATCGTGATTAATAGGCTTAAGACTATGAGGGTGGAGGCAAAAGTGGCTGCTGCTGCTACTCCTGCGGCAGTTCCAGCTTCAGCTACCACCAGCGTGTCCACACAGGAGAGAGACCCTACCAGTGCTCTGAGTGTGAGAAGAGCTTCAAAACCTCTTCCTACCGGATTGTCCACCAGCGAATCCACACAGGAGAGAGACCCTACCAGTGCTGTGAGTGTGGAAAGAGCTTTAACGGCAGTTCTAAACTCAGCTCCCACAAGCACATCCACAGAGGAGACAGTCCACAATCGTGCCCCGAGTTGGTGCGGAGCTTCACTTCCAGTTCCTGCCTCCTTAGCTACCCGCACACCCTCGCAGGAGACAGAGCCTGCGAGTGCCCCAGAGAGCGTACTCCTTCCCCTGACGGGTGGTGCGGTGCAGCCGGCAGGGGGCGCTCCCCGGAAACAAGATGTGTTCCAGCGTGTGTTAACTGGGAGCTACGCTGTGAGCCCAGCAGGGAAGGCTGCGTGTGGCTGAGAGCAGGGAAATACAAACCCCGTCCGTGTTTGGGTACCCGACCTCGGTTGCAGGACAGCTCCAACCCCTCCTGTTCGCCTCCTTACTCTGGTTATCACTGATGAAAATTCCCTTTTGGAGAATTGCTGTTTGGTGGCATCTCACTGCTGCTACCAAGTCAAGTTACAACAGCTGTAACACAGGGTGCTGGTCACTTTGTAAGAGCCATCTCTTAAGAGCACCGGAGAAGGCATTTTCAAACAGTTGGGAGTCAGGAAGCAGGGCCGAAGTCCAGCTCATCTGAGCAGCTTTTCTTCCTGAGTTTAGGTGGAAAGGAATGTGAATGGACACTGGCAGCCAGATCAGGCCACATGGGGGAACTACAGAAATGCTGTCTGCCATTCTGAGGGGAGTAATTATGCTATCAAAACTCAGTTGGAGCTGAAGCTGGGCAGCAGTGTGGGAGACAATGGAAGGGCTTCTTCGTGTGACCAGCAAAAGGAGGACCGTGGATGATTTCGCTTCCTTACTGGATGAGGTTGATCACCTCATAAATCGGGACATAGAACAAGCAGAGTCAAACAGTGCACTATTTTTTCACGTCTGTCTTGAACACTGGAGATGGGTGGTGGGACACCTGGAGCTCTGGGTTCAGGCCCACGACTGCACTGATGATAAACTCCCAGTGGGCTGTGGACGTGGGTGGGATTTGCTGCTCCAGTTGCATGCGTGTAGATCTGTGGCCCATGGTGTTTATCCAGTCATCCTGGGAATTGCAAGATGTCCCAGCTGACTGGAAGCTGGAAACAGGTGAGTTTCCAGGCAGGACAAGAAGGAAGACCTTGTCAATTCCAGGCCTGCCAGTCTCCCTTTGGTGCCTGGCAAAATCACAGAGGAGGTCATTGTGAGAGTTACTGAAAAACGCTTCAAAGACAGCACAGTCGTTGTCGTCAGTACAGGTTAGGGCTGACTTTCTGGAAAGGAGCTTTGAGGAGAAGGACCTGAATGTGGTGGTGGTCAGCAGGTTGGCCATGAGCCAGCAGCGTGCCCTCGTGGCCAAGGGAATCCTGTGGTGCATTAAATGAGTGTGACCATCAGACTGAGGAAGGTGATCCTCCCCTTCTGCTCTGCCCTGGTGAGGCCACATCTGGACCACTGTGTTCAGTTCTGGGCTCCTCAGCACATGATAGGCAGGGAAGTGCCGGAGAGAGACTAACAGGGGTCTGCAGAGGTGATTGAGACCGGGAGGAACCCCGTTGTGAGGAAGAAGAGCAACAGGTTTGGGGGAATCAGACATTTCCTGGAGCGGTGAGCATGGGGTGCCCTGATACACTGTGAGATGTGGTCAGTGTGGTCATAGCCATCAGCACACCCTCCACTGCCCCATTCATTGCTCACCTTCTGCACTGCGCAGGGAGTAGAAGAGCCACAGTGCCAGGCAGATGAGCCTGACACCGAGACCTCCCCGCCCATCAGCAGCTTTGTCTGAGTTTCAGCTGGGATTGAACTTCAGTGTGTCTGGCATGATGTTATGTTTTGGTTCCAGGAGGAAAACAATGTTGCTAACACACTGATGTTTGTAGGTGCTGCTCAGCAGTGCTGTCCAGAGCCAAGGCCATTTGCAGCAATGGAGCCATGCTGCTGGGAGGGAAGAGAACTAGGACAGCTGACTGAAAGTAGCCAAAGGGATATTCCGTGGCATATGAGATCAAGCAGAAGGAGTTTTGAATGGGGTGGGAGTTCATTTTGCTCAGTCCCGCTGCTTGGGGTCTAGCTGGGTGTTGTTCTGGGAGTAGTGAGCAAGTAGTGAGTTGTCTGTCCAGCACCAGCAATTAGCAGTCTTCCAACATAATGAGCTCGTTGATATCCCTGTCACACTGTTTGGGAGTGGGATGTGCAACCTGTCTGTACCTCCAGGCTCAGAGCTATTCCAGACGGCTGCACAGAGCAGAGCTGCAGTCTCTGTACCAATAAATGACCGCATCCACCTCATCTCTGTGATCGTAAATTACTGCACCTCTCTGCTGAGCGTGCACAGACTGTCAGAGAGCCCTGGTGAAGGGAAAAGACCCCTCTGAAAAGAACTATCAGTAAAATATTTATGCTGTTAGTTGTAATGCAGAAACAGCATCCCATTCCCACAGTACCAAAGTGCCCCGCAATGCCACGTTGGCAGAAGAAGAGGACAAAAGAAGGGCCCCCCAGTCGAGAGAATGCAGCATATGTAGGTTCTGCCCGCGCCCCTTTCCTCAACAAACCATCCGTTTGGCTTTCGTCACTCTCTCCAACCACTGACTGTCGTTATCGTTTAATTACCTCTGAGCCTTCCGCTGTGAGTGCAGACACGCTTGGGAAGTGGGCAGTGCTTCCAAAGCCCCGAGGATTCTCACAGAGCAACACAGCTCATTTCTTAGGAGGCTGGATTATAAATGCAAATACTCTCTGGCCACAGGAGCCAGGCAATGGGAACCTGGCAGCATACGACACTGAAATGCATACCGATTGGGTGCAGATGGCTTTCCAAGGCTGTGTTTCTGCATTGGATATGGAAAAGGGGGACCTGGCCTGAAGAAGCAGAGCACCATGTCTGTATTCTGTAACTGGTCCTTAGAAACAGCTGGTGTGAAAAGGTAGAAATACCACAGATGTGATTAGCATACTTGGAAATGGAGTTGCTGAATTATGGGATTAACACTCACCCGCAGAACTGCAATAGCTTGTAAACGTTGTGAATAGTGTGGGTATTATTATGGGCTGGAAAGGCTGTTGTAAGGCTGCTGTGTATGGATAAGAGAGCCTCAGCAGAAGAAAAGCAGAGATAACAAGCATGAGAGAAGCCAAGGCCTGCACACAGGGCCGGGTGGTCTCACTGTGTGGGAGGGAACGGATGGCTGCCAGGAGGGTCCTTCGTGTCACTGTAGTATCTTCTTGGCTACCAAGAGAAGCCTGTGGGCCACCATGAGGGGGCTGTGAGGTGCCACGGAGCCTCCCCTCGGACTCCTCCTGTCTGGGCAGAACAACCCACAGAGCTCAGGTGCTGCTCGTAGCCACTGCCCTCGGGACCATTCCCCATCGGGTGGGGGTCATTGGTGATCCTTTCCACCCTTGGGGTCTCTGTGCCTCTCTGCACCCAACCCATCCTTGCTGGGAGGAGCGTTCTGTGCCCCCCAAACCGGTGGTGCTCCCATCGCGGCCCTCGACCGCGCTCTGGCGGACGGCTCCTTTCCTTCTTCCGGGGTCGCCCCACGGTCCCGCTCGTCCCCTCCCGTCCTCCGAGCTTTCGCTTTCACTTTTGACAACCTTCGCGAGCGAGATCTGCCTGGCGCCCGGTGACGTCACGGACTCCATTGGCGGGGAGAGGCGGAGGCACCAATAATGACGCGGGGCGGAGCCCGGGGTGTCCGCGGAGCGGTGCGGTGCGGTGCGGTGCGGTGCGGTGCGGTGCGGTGCGGTGCGGTGCGGTGCGGTGCCGTGCCGTGCCGTGCCGTGCCGTGCCGTGCCGTGCCGTGCCATGGGTCCGTGCAAGGCGGTGGTGCTGGGGCTGCTGCTTGGCGCTCTGGGCGCGGCGGCGTGCGGTGAGTGCTGCGGGACCGGGCTGCCCCCGGCACCGGGACCCGCGTCTCCTCGCTCCCCGACGCCGGGGCTGCGTCCGCGGGACCCCCACCCGCGGGTCACGGCTCTGACGCCGTCTGTCCCCGCAGGGTCGCACTCCCTGCGCTACTTCCTGACCGGGATGACGGATCCCGGCCCCGGGATGCCGCGGTTCGTGATCGTCGGGTACGTGGATGGCGACCTCTTTGGGAAGTACGACAGTAAGAGCCGGTGGGTGCACCCCATCGTGGAGAAGCTGCCGCAGGAGGACCGGGAGCACTGGGCTGCGCAGACCGAGAAGGCCCGGGGCGGTGAGCGGGATTTTGACAGGGGCCTGGGCAGTCTGCCGGAACGCTACAACAAAAGTGGAGGTGAGTGTGGGGGAAGCTGCAGCGCGATGCGTCTGGGACAGGAGCTCTGTGTGCCGAGGGTGTCCGCCAGCCCCACTGAGGTGTGGCCGTGCCCCACGCCCAGCTGTGCTGGGCCGTCCATGTGTGGTGGCACTGTCCCTGGGCTGCCCTGCTCCTGCGCCCACCCACCCCACCCCAGACCCATGGCACTCACGGTGCCCCACAGCCCAAGAAGCCTCTCACCTATCACTCTGACTGTGCCTCAGGGTCTCACACGATGCAGATGATGATCGGCTGTGACATCCTGGAGGACGGCAGCATCCGAGGGTACGATCAGTATGCATTTGATGGGAGGGACTACATTGCCTTTGATATGGACACGATGACATTCACCGCGTCAGTCCCGATGGCAGAAATCACCAAGAGGAAATGGGAGGAGGAAGGGATCTATGCTGAGAGATGGAAGCATGAGCTGGGGAATGTCTGTGTTCAGAACTTGAGGAGATACCTGGAGCATGGGAAGGCGGCACTGAAAAGGAGAGGTGAGGATGGGAGGGGGACGTGGGGCTGGGCTGGGTGTGGGGCAGGGGCTCAGTGTGGGGTGCTCAGCCCAGCCCACAACATCACCCACCTGCAGTGCAGCCCGTGGTGCGAGTGTGGGGGAAGGAGGCCGACGGGATCCTGACCTTGTCCTGCCACGCTCACGGCTTCTACCCGCGGCCCATCGCCATCAGCTGGATGAAGGACGGCATGGTCCGGGACCAGGAGACCCACTGGGGGGGCACTGTGCCCAACAGCGATGGCACCTACCACGCCTCGGCTGCCATTGATGTGCTGCCGAAGGATGGGGACAAGTACCGGTGCCGCGTGGAGCACGCCAGCCTGCCCCAGCCTGGTCTCTTCTCATGGGGTGAGCTGGCAGCGTGGGGTGCGTGGGGTTGGGATTCGCAGGCTGCCCCTTCCTTTACTGACAACGGTGCTTTCCCCCAGAGCCGCAGCCCAACCTGATTCCCATTGTGGCTGGGGCAGTCGTTGCCATCGTGGCTGTCATCGCTGCAGTCATTGGATTGGTGGTGTGGAAGAGCAAGTCAGGTAAAAGCAGAGAGCTGGGGGTAGAAAGCGGGAGCTGCAGAAGGGGCCTGGACCCCCTTGGGAATGCCCATGTTCTGACATGAGCTTAATGTTCACACTTCTTTCTATCTGTAGGGAAGGAGAAGAAGGGTTATGAAGCAGCGGCAGATGAGTGCCAAGGGCAGAATTGTCCCCTGCCAGTGCTTGGGGTCAGGGCACTCTGGGGCAATACTGGGCCCAGCCCTCCCTGCTGAACCCCCAGGGTGGTCAGTCAGGACGGGGATGTGGCCCCACGTGACACCATCTCTTCTCACCCCCACAGGAAGTGAACCTTCCATCTGAGTGCTGTGCTGCAGTATCCAGCCTTGCATGCACGTGTTTGGAGTTTGTGGGTGTGTGTATCTCCGTTTGCTCGACTCCTGCATCTCCTCGGGCTGACGCAGTGTGTGCTCCTCTGCTCCACTCTGTGCGTTATTTCCTGGGGATGACCCATTGAAATGTCCACCTCGTGAGCAGAGGTGGACCTCTGGGCAGAGCGCTGTGCATCGTTTTGGGGAAGATACCATTGCAGACACACTGGGAGGAGAGCGCCGGGTTCCGGGCTCAGGGGACGGGCAGAGGCTCTGGAAGAGGCCGAGCAGAAAAGAGTGTTCCAAACAGTCCGTAGAAGTGCAAAAGAGACCCGAACAGTAATGGGATGCGGAGTGGGTGAAGCAGGTGGATTTGTGAAGGTGAGGCAGCCATTTCCTTCAGTCCTCAGACGCCGACCTGAGACCCCGGGCTGATTGCTGGGACGTTCAGAACAAGGACTCAGCTCCACCACATGTGGCAGCTGAGGAACACAGGAAAGCAAAGGTGCATAGGAACATAGGAGGCGCCCCACAACTGGAGGAACAGCCGTGACGTCGCTGGGTACAAGGGCAGTGAGTGCATCTTCATCTCTCTCCTCTCTCTTTCTCCTCCTCTCTTTCCTTCCAAGCCCTATCTGAATGTAACACGAGGCACAGCACCATAGCTTATTGCTAACTGGGTACATCATTGTGATCGTTCATATATCAAATCTGGCCGGAGTTACAGCAGCAAATTGGGCATCCTTCAACCGAAGCTCAGCCCCCCACAACCCACCTGACAGCCAAGAACAAGTTGGAGCAGGAGGGGAGTTGTTTTCTGCCAAATTTCTTTGCGCTCTTCGTGTGATGCCCTTCAAGTCAAATAAACCCCAGCACTGTGGATTGCTGGTTTGCAGCTCTCCCTGCGTGGTATCTGATTTGGGGTGGGGGGAATCGCGTCCCGTTCAGCAGCTCAGGGCCTGGATGGGGCCCCGTGGTGGGTATCCACTGCTCTGCTCTCACCCATCATGCTGCTGCGTACATTGTAAGAAGGGTTCCCCAAGTCAGACATCGCCTGTCCTCGCTGAATCTGTGCTGATGGTTTCCTCCCCCTTCATGTGCCTGAGAACGGTGCCTGGGATGAGCTGCTCCAGTGCCTTGGCAGGCCCCACGGTGAAGCCCTTTGCTCCCTGGGCCCTTCGTGGAGCTCGGGGTGACGTTTGCAGCTTCCAGGACCTTCTCCCAGTAACACCGCTCAGGGATGATGAAGGCCTCGCTGTGAGGGTGCCAGCTCCCAGCATCCACGGCTGCATCTCCTCAGGGCCCTCTGTGTGACCCAGTGCTGTTCAGCCATGGGAGCACATCCTTTGCTGCACCCTTCCCTTCTCCTCCAGCTCTCCCAGGCTCTGGGATTCTATGATCCTATGATTCCCGAAGGGCAGCCTTGCTGCTTACCACCGAGCTGATGAAGGCGTTTGGTACCTCAGCCTCTTTCGTGTCCCATGTCAGCACGACATCCATGTTTCCCTCAGCCCTTCTTTTGCCCCCTATGTACAAACAGAAGTCTTTGCTACCCCCGCCCAGGTTCAATTCCAGCTGAGCTCTGGCTCTGCTGATGTTACCTCTGCACGTCTGACACAGTCTCCATGTGCTCCCCATCTTCCCTGTCCCCGCGGGGCCTCGGTGCGCTTCCTTTCTGTGCTGGGGCTTGGCCAGGAGCTCCTTGTCCCCAATCGTGGCGATTTTTGACCAATTCCGTTGGGTTTTTGAGCTCTGAGCAGCTCCTCGAGCACCAACCTGCTCCTTTGGGCCCCTCCTTCCTCCCGGCCATTAACACACAGGTCCAGGTAGATCCACGAGGAGGCCGCAGTCTGCTCTCCCCAAATCCGGGTTTGGGAGCTCCTAAGGATCCTGAACTCTGCCTTCTCACAGCCAATGGTTCCGGATCTGTATGGCAGCACGCAGAGTGCACAGCCAGCTCCGAACTGCCGAGTTTGGGAGCTCAGAGCTCAGCCTCTGCAGGGACCGCCGTGGGTCAGTGCTATGGGAGAGGTTCTCCATCCACCCACCTTATCCACCTGTGCCTAACATCTCTTCGTTCCTCGCTTTCTCCTTTCCTGTTCATATGAGGTTGGTCAATGAGGAGCAGTCTCCTGCTTTGTCAGTGCCCACGGCTGTCAAACAACAAAAACAGTGCTTTTTTTCCCCTTTATTTCTCCTGCTGAGATCTCCATCTACACAAAGAGCTGGCATTTGCCAAGGGGATGTCTGTAAGCTTTGCTCCGATGTGCTCTTCTCTTTGAGTTACCCCTGAGCTGTTGGATTGGGTGCAGCCAGGTTCCGGGCACTGCACCTTCTGCAGTTCTGCTCACCGTGCACATGGGGAGGACAAGAAGTCTCACCCCAATAAATCTGCAGGAACTGATCCTATTTAGGAAAGTCATCTTTGTGCCATCACATCTTCTCTATTAGATCCTCTTCTCTGCTTTTCTTCTATTCCATCCACATTTCCTGCCCTTCATTGCACCCCACTTCTCCCACCATACACCGACTTTGCCATATTCAGCACTTCTCCCATTGCTTTACCTTTCCCTCCTGGGAAGGAGGCCCCGCTCCCCACGCTGCCCCCACCCACACAGACGCTTTTTAACCGATTCTCCCTTTATTTGGGACAGAACAATGAGGAAACAAAATCCCATGCGACGCTGGGGTCACCTATTCACAATTGCTTTGGTGAGGGGTCCTCTTCAGTGCTGGATGTTGGGGTACAGAAGGGACCCCCATGTCCATAACCCCATGGCCAAGAGGCCCCAGTGTCCATGTATCCATGTCTTCGTCCCCAGCACCAAAGGGATTTGGGGGCCATTTCTTGCGTACTGAATGTACCCCCATGGACAGAGGGGACCCTGTGTCCATGTTTCTATAGTGTTGTCCCAGTGCTCAGGGGGCTTCGGCATCACCTTTGGGGTACAGAAGGGACCCCCACATCCCTACAGCCAGGGGACCTATGTGTCCACGGCCCCAGTGCCAAGGGGACCTCTGTGTCACCACTGGGGGACAGAATGGGTCCAGGTGTTATGTCCCCATATTGTTGTTCCCCGGAGGCAAGGAGACCTCACTGTCACTCTCTTCGGGGTACAGAAAGGATGCCCCATGCATCCTCATCCCTCTGACAAAAGGACCCCGGAGGCCTTGTCCAGGTGCCCCTATCCTCAGTGCTGAGGGGTCCCCAGTGTCACTTTCGGTGCATTAGAAGGGCCCCCTATGTCCACATCCCCGATGCCAAAGGGACATCATTGTCACTTCTGGGGTCCAAGTGTCCATCTCCACATCTTCGCGGCACAGAAGGTTCCCCCACATCCCCAATGCTGAGAGGATCTCACTGTCACCACGGGACTACAGAATGGGGCGAGGCCTTCACATTCCCATAGTGTTGTCCCAGTGCTAAATGGAGGTGTCAGGTTTAGGGTACAGAAGGGCCCCTCATGTCCACATCCCCCATCTCCATGACCCCACGGCCACGACGACCCAACGTCCACACCCCCACATAGTCCTCGTCCCAGTGCCAAGGGGATTTTGGTGCCATTTCTGGGGTACAGAAGCGCCCCCCATGTCCTTTTAGCCACATCCACAGTGCCACCTCACTTGGGATCCACGTCCCCACGGGCACAGGGACCTCAGTGTCACCTTCTGCGAGGTACACAAGGGACCCTCGTGCCCACGTCACAGCAGCCAAGGGCTCCAGGTGTCCGCATGCCCACATCCCCAGTGCGGAGGGGACCTCACCGTCACCTTCAGGGTACAGAAGGGCCCCCGACGGCGCTCTGCGGGTTCGTCCCACCCCCTCCACTCACTCCCCACAGCCCTCCCCCAGCTCCTCCAGCACCTCCCGCATGGTCCCCATCCCCCCCCCCGACCCGAACACGCGATCGATGCGGTTCTCCCGGTCCCACACGCAGCACCCACGGTAACGGATGCGCACGATGCGGTGTTCGGGCACCGCCAGGTCCGCGGGCCCCGCGTCGCACAGCGGCCCCGTGAAGAACTCCGGCAGCGGCCGCTCCACGACGCCCACGAAGCGGTCGCGGTACTCCACGGTGGCGGCCTCGGGGTCCACTCGTGGGTCCCAGCGGAGGCGGCTGACGACGGCGGCGGCGCGGCGCAGCGGCGGCTTCTTCCCCGCCGCTCCCGGTTCCTCCCGGTTCGGTTCCGGTTTCGGTTCCGGGACGGCGCTCGGACTCTGCCCCGGGTGCGGATGGCGGCAGCGCGGCCCGAAACGGCAGCGGCCCTCCAGGAACCAACGGCACGGGGCGGGCGCCGGGGCCGGAACCGGTTCCGCGGGGCCGGGCCGCTGATCCGGGTCCGGGTCCGGGTCCTCGGGACCGCGATTCGGCTCGGAGTCCGCTTCCACGGATCCGGGGCCCGCGCCCGCAGCTCCGAGCCGCGGCTTCGGGCCGGGGTTCGGGTCTGGTTCCGCGAGTCCGGAGCGCGGTTCCGGTTCCGACTGCGGGGCTCCGGGACGCGGGTCCGGGTCCATGGGCCCGCGGTGCGGGTCCGGGTGTGGCAGCGGGCCCGTGAGTCCGGGGGCCGGAACTGGGTCCGGATCCGAGGGACCGCGGTGCGGGTCCGTTCCGTGGGTGCGGGAGCGGCACCGGGCGCGGGGCGGGCAAAGAGCGACGGGGGGCGGGGCCAGGACGAAAAGGGGGCGTGGCCAAGGCACGAAAGGGGCGTGGCTAGAGGCGACGGGCGGGGCTGGATTAGGGCATGCGAATGGTGGGGCGTGGCTCAAGCGAAGGGGGCGTGGTCAGGAATGTTAGGGGGCGTGGCCAAGGGCGGGGGCGTGGTTTAACCAATTAGGCGACCCAGGGGGCGTGGCTAAAGAGCTGCATTGGTGCCTATGGGTGTCTGGTTATGCAGTCTTATTTTGGTTATGCATATATTAACACATTGATACACATCTCACTCACCCCACGATGGCTCCTCTGCACCATTTATTGCCCTTTGCACCTCAAATTTTCTACAGTGCACCAGGCCCACTGCCAATATCTCATTTTTAGTTATGTTTCGTTCCTTCCCTCCTCCTTTCCTGCCTTCCTTCCCTCCTTTCTTCCTTCCTTCCTTCCTTAACTCCTTCCATCCTCCCTCTCTCCTTCCTTCCTTGCTCTTTCTTCCTTCCTTCCCTCCTTTCTCCCTTCCTTCCTTCCTTAACTCCTTCCATCCTCCCTCTCTCCTTCCTTCCTTGCTCTTTCTTCCTTCCCTCCCTCCTTTCTTCCTTCCTTCCTTCCTTAACTCCTTCCATCCTCCCTCTCTCCTTCCTTCCTTGCTCTTTCTTCCTTCCTTCCCTCCTTTCTTCCTTCCTTCCTTCCTTAACTCCTTCCATCCTCCCTCTCTCCTTCCTTCCTTGCTCTTTCTTCCTTCCTTCCCTCCTTTCTTCCTTCCTTCCTTCCTTAACTCCTTCCATCCTCCCTCTCTGCTTCCTTCCCCCCCTTCCTTCCTTCCTTTCGCCCTTCCATCCCCTGCCCTCCCAGTGCCATCCCCACACCGGGACTCCGAGCTCACCTGAGGGCCGTGTGCCAGTGGTCAGTCGTGCTCCCAGTGCCACCAGTGCCACCAGCACGGCCCCAGCCACCAGGACACGGCCGCTCCCCATGGCTGCTGCTGGAGGAGGACGAAGGGTGCGGGCAGCCCACACTGCTGCTCTGGAGCAGTGAGTGCCTGGGCTGGGCGGCATCACCCATCTCCAGGCAGATACACGCAGTACCTGCAGATCTCCATTGCGGGTACCTCAATCAGCCCTGCCATCACAGTGCTTTCCCGCGTGGCATCTGTCTGTCTGTCTGCTTCAAAGAATGCTCAGTGCTGCTGCTCTGCCTGGGAACAGCTGTGTCGCTCACAGGGCTCCACGCACTGCCTGAGCCCCACGGATGGCCCCGTGGTCCCTCCATGACATTGCCATGGTCATCCAGGGGTTACCCCATGGCTTCGCCATACTCACGCCGTGGTCACCCCTTTATTACCCCACTCTCTGGCTCTGAGGCAGGTGCAGGAGTGGAGCTGAATGGGGAAAACACCGCAGACTGGGCTCAGCTGATCATAGAATCATAGAATCATAGGATCATAGGATCATAGAATCATGGAATCATAGAATCATGGAATCATAGAATCATAGAACCATAGAACCATAGAATCATAGAATCATGGAACCATAGAACCATAGAACCATAGAATCATGGAATCATAGAATCATAGAACCATAGAATCATAGAATCATAGAATCATAGAACCATAGAACCATAGAACCATAGAATCATGGAATCATAGAACCATAGAATCATAGAATCATGGAATCATAGAATCATAGAACCATAGAACCATAGAATCATGGAATCATAGAATCATAGAACCATAGAACCATAGAATCATAGAATCGCTAAGGTTTAAAAGACCCCCAGGATCACCCAGCCCAACCATTCGCCCTACATCAATGGTTCCTGCTAAACCATGTCCCTTAACACAACATCCAAATGCTCTTTAAACACCAGCAGGGTCGGTGACTCCCCCACCTCTCTGGGCAGCCCATTGCAGCGCCTCAGGAATCACTCCTCTCCCATCCCATCCCTTCCCTCCCCCTCCATTCCTTTCTATTCCACTTCAATCCATTCGATTCCACTTCATTTCATTCCATTCCATTCCCTTTCATTCAACCCGTCTCCACTCCACTCACCTCCACTCACACCATAACACCTCCTTGCATTGCGTTGCATTGCATTGCATTGCATTGCATTGCGTTGCGTTGCGTTGCATTGCACTGCATTGCATTGCATTGCGTTTCTCTCCCCTCCCCTGTATTT